>NC_041219.1:82091152-82149267 GCF_002837175.3 Physeter macrocephalus | reverse complement strand
GAGCTTTAGGCTAATATCTAATGGTAATATATTTTTTTGTGTGTGTGTGTTTGTTTTTTTTTTTTGTTTTTTTTTTGTTTTTTTTGTTTTTTTTGTGTTTTTTTTTATGGTACGCAGGCCTCTCACTGTTGTGGCCTCTCCCGTTGCGAAGCGCGGGCTCCGGACGCGCAGGCTCAGCGGCCGTGGCTCACGGGCCCAGCCGCTCCGCGGCATGTGGGATCTTCCCGGACCCATGGAAGCAACGTAAGTGTCCATCGACAGATGAATGAATAAAGAAGATGTGGCACATATATAGCCACCTGTTTCTGCATCTATTTTTTTTTTCTTCTAGAGCTTTAGGCTATTATCTAATGGTAATATATTTTTTTGTGTGTGTGTGTTTGTTTTTTTTTTTTTTTTTTTTTTTGTTTTTTTTGTTTTTTTTGTTTTTTTTTTTGTGGTACGCAGGCCTCTCACTGTTGTGGCCTCTCCCGTTGCGAAGCGCGGGCTCCGGACGCGCAGGCTCAGCGGCGGACCGGGGCACGAACCCGTGTCCCCTGCATCGGCAGGCGGACTCTCAACCACTGCGCCACCAGGGAAGCCCTAATGGTAATATATTTTTAAAGATAAATAATTATTGATATTATTAAGACAATGTTTCTTATTAGAGAATAAATTTTGCCATATTATAATTTTTATAAGGAATTGTAGATAAACCAAAAGAGCAGAAAATCTACTTGTTAATCAATAAAGCAAAGCAAATTACTTTATCTGTTTTTGTGATCCATGTGTATTTTCAATAGCTGTTTCAGCTACATAAGAAAAAGTTTCCATTCCTTGTCTTCCAGGACTGTATGCTTACTCAAGTTAAAAGTGACAACTGTTTGAAATATTTCTGATAGCTAAGTAAACATAAAAGGAAGGACATTATGCATTCATAATGATTAAGTAATACTTCCCTGATAACATTTATTTACATTTCTCCAGGAGTCCTTAAATTTGATACTTCATCATAAAACAAAGCAGTACATGTGTGAAGCAAGTTTTGTGTTTGAATCAAACAATATATTTTGAAAGCTGTGTTAAAGTTGTCTATAAAGCGATGTTTTCTCTCCTGAGAAAATGAACTAAAGTAGCAACAGAAGAGGGTAAGAGAGTAGATGGTAGTTAAGGGGTTCTTGTTGGAAACAGAGAAATATAGGTTAAACTGAGTATCATATATCAAATTAAATTATTTCATTCCTCTCTCATATTTTACTTAAGGGAAGTACTTTAACTCAGAATAAGAGCATCAGTTAAGACAACTCATGAAAAATTGTCAACATTTTATTAAGTAAAAATGAAGTTGTAGCTAAAATCATGCCTTGATCTGAATTTATTTTCTAGCTGAAAATGATCTAGTCATGCACTGTCAAAGCACTGTAGTGCTTTAGGAGAAAACTAAGACATTATCCAGATAAACCCTGTGCTGAAGCACTGAGGATACTGAGATTCAGAAAAGTAAAGTGAGCTACCCATGCCACACAACTACTGACTGACTTTCAGCCTTTTAAAGTTTACTACTGCTTTTGTTGTTTCTTTCTTTTTTTTTTTTTTTCTGTTATGTATTAGTCATCCTCAGACATTTCTTTCTCTTGGTGCTATTATACTGTTGAGAAAATTGGTGTTTTAGTTCTAAGAAAATACATAACATTAGTGCATGCAATTCTAATGCAATTTTTAATACTATTATCTTTACAACTAGGAAAAGACCTAATAGTTTTTTGGGATTTGTTTGTTTGCTTCCTATTAAGCACAGAAAATTTTTGACTCCTAGAAAATTGGTGCCTGGGCCCTGCAGCCAAAGAGCCTACTTATTATAGATTTCAGGAAAGCCTCTCTGCCCCAACATTGCTTTTGCACTGCCTTTCTTGAAAACACACTCTGGAGGGAGTTGGGCAATGGAGTACATGGGCATCTAGCCTTTCCTCTACATATTCAGGAAATGATTTTCCTAAAACTTCCTCGATAGCCTACTTTACAGTGAAACTTGGATAGTCTGCATGAGTTGGACAATAATTAAGAGCATTGTTTTCAGTACTATTCCAAGTATTGTTCTGTATTTACCAATTTCATATTTTTTCACTTTGGGCTTTCCTATTTTACTCAAAATAGTTTGATAATCACTAACTTCAGGTGCTTGTTTGGTCTTTACATTATATGCAAGGTTTATGGAAAAACTGGTCACTTGACCAAAATCTTTGTGGTAACTAGAAATACAGTCAGCCCTCCATCTCTGTAGGTTTTACATTTGCAAATTCAACCAAATTTTGATCTGGGTTGGTTGAATCTGGGATGTGAAACCCAGGGACAGGGAAGGCTCACTGTATTCAGTATACTGGGCCATTTTATTTAAGGGACTTGAGCATCCCTGGGTTTTGGTATCAGCGGAGGTTCTGGAACTCTAGGGCATACCAAGCAACGATTGTTTTGTTGTTTTTTAATTGTTTGAGGACAATAGAGTATGGGAAATATGGCGCGTGTTTTAAGGAGAATGTAAGTGATGTAATGTGTAGGGAGATTTTTAACTTCTTGGGAATTATGTTCAACAATCTGGCATTATAAGAGCTTGTCTGTTGGCCTGTTCCTTGTGATTTCATAAACACTATATAAGGCTTCTAGAAATTTCCAGTAGTCAGTATTAATTCAGAATCTCTCCCACGTGTGCCAGAAATGCAAATAAAATTTATGTTTTATTGAGAGCAGGATTAAAGGAATTTAATTGAGTCTACTATCTTGCGGATGTTAACCGCAGAGATGGTGAGAAGTGAAGACTGAAGAACAAAAGAAAAAAAGAGGAAAGGATATAGGGCTGGGTTTTAGGAAGCTATAAATGAGGGCAACAGTATGAAAGCTGATAGCCTCATTGTATTTGTAACTCTGTGATGCCTGCCCATACCAAGTTTCTTCAGCTGGCATGATTACCCACTGAGAATAAAGAGGAAGTTAGGGTGTTACTAAGTTGTCTCTGACATGTTTATTTCCACTCAGTGATGTGTGGAGGTTGAATCAGCAGGTACCTAGGATTATCAACATCTTAAAATTGAATGGGAGGGGCTTCCCTGGTGGCGCAGTGGTTGCGCGTCCGCCTGCCGGTGCAGGGGAACCGGGTTCGTGCCCCGGTCTGGGAGGGTCCCACGTGCCGCGGAGCGGCTGGGCCCGTGAGCCATGGCCGCTGGGCCTACGCGTCCGGGGCCTGTGCTCTGCGGGGGGAGAGGCATTGAATGGGAAAAGGAAAACATAAAATATATTAAATTAAAATATTATTTTGTAATAGATGTTGGAAAAAGGTTATGGCTGCACAAAACAGTATTCTGCCTGGGGAACTAAGTAAAACCTCATAAATAGTCATCCTGCAGTTCTTTCTGTCATTTATTGCCCACATCCAAGCAATCTCTAAGCCTGGATGATTCCCCTTTCTTATGTATTCATTCACATTGTCACTCACCTCCAAGTACAGTCCCAGTACTGCTGCCCTAATTGCCATTGCTGCTGTGCCTTATCTACTCTTGCCTTCAAATTTATCTCACTGTCTTTAATCTCCTCTTCAAACCATTGTCTGTATTGCCTCTAACATGCAACATTGCTCAGTAACATCCAAGAGCGGTTCTTCATCATGAAGATCAGTGATTCTCAAATGTTAGTTTCCATGAGATTCACTTAAGACTCATATTCTGGCTGAGACTAAAAACTATGTGTTGTATAAACAAAGTCACATTTACTTTTGATCTTTAAGGACAAATAGGTAAGAGTGAGGTAGAAAAAGCAGGAAAGAATATTCCTGATATAAAGCATATTCTTTGAAAGGAAAGAATTTTGTAAAAATTAGAATTTCAGTAGGCCTACAACAGATTTACTACCTCTAACCATAATCAGAAAATATCTAATAAAGCATAATATATGTGTGTATACGTATACATACATACACATATATATTTATAAAACAAGAAATGGAAAGAAATTAATTTAAATTCTTTAATTCATGCAAAGACTATACCTGGGAACATCTTGTAACATGTCATATTTTTCAAAAGATTTATCACTATCTGAACTACATTTTACCTTATTTTAAATTGCTAACCTCAAAACAATATTAACTGTGACTTCCTCTTTGATGTGATTATCACCTGACTAGTTTTCTCTGTGTAAACAACTATAAAATTGGGTCAATTGTAAGTTATGAAATACTTGTTTTCAGATTTGGAACAAGAAGCAGCACAGAATGGTGATCCCTAATAAGAGGGAAACAAGTGAGGCAAGTGCTGGGAGTCCATCCTTCATGAGTGTATTTCTCCACATATTGTCAACATAGATATTGACCTCTTTTGTCCTAATCCTTCTTTTCAAGTACATTTTATAACAAATAGCCTTGGAACAGTGAGACAGTATCTCCTTTCTGGGCAAAGATTGGGCAGGTGTTCTTACAAACCTCATATCAAAGTTTGGGCTTTATTAGGTGCTCAGGATTCTTCAGCTGTAACACAAACTCACTGCACATGTAACATTCACCTCCACCTACCTCTGCATCACAGCCATAAAACTTGGGGGATAAGAGGAACTCACATGAACATAAAGTTCATTATACCTGCTCATACCATGAGTAATAATGTATTTTGTCTCTGACCTAGGAATCTAGTATCTTCCACTGGCAACCATGAAACTATGGCAGGTTAACTGACTTGCTTGCATGTAGGGAGAATCCCAGACTCATCAAAGTTTTTGACAGTATGTCAGACCGTTGCTCTGGCTCTCTGTCAAAGTCCTGTCCAGATTGTGGTAGAAGGAAGGCAAGTCCAGAGCATGATGGTTTTATCATGAAAGAAATATATTAGAATTTGAGGCTACTGAATCAGCTGGGATTCATGGAATAGAGTGCTAGTGAGAGAGAGAAGATTCTTAAAAAAAGAATACTAGAAATTCACAAATATTAAGCATAAAAATAAGCCAAGTCCATGTTCAGCTCCCAAAATTCATCCTTAACCTGTTGTCAATTTCCCTTCTATGGGCACAAATTTTATACTGCTTACATTTCCTAGGACAGGCACTTACAACTTTGTCCTCTTAAAGTTAATTAGATATTTCATTCATCTGTGGGGCTTTGTTCTAATATTAAAGTTTTGGTTATAGATGTTAAGTATGATTGCATAATTTTAGACTTTAGTCGTTGGAATAGAGGGTATCTAAGGAACACTGGGATGTTTCTTGTATCCCTGAATTCATTCTACATAGAAAATTACTCAACTCATTCATCAAAGTAAATAAAGAATGAATATTACAGGGTAATGGGCAGCTTGAGATAAAAGGTAATTAAGAAGGCATCGACATTCAAATTAAATATGCAATATATAAAACCACAATAAATTATGATTTAATTAAAGTAAAGGATCAAGAATCAAGAGAAACCAGAGCATATACTAGGTTAGTGGATAAAGCACTTAAATAAATTTCTTTACACTCATGGTTTTGAAGAAGATCAACTGTAAGGTGAAAACAAATTTTGTATTGAATAAAAATGATTCTACTACCATGGAAAATGGTTCAGCACTATTTTTAAAGTTGAAATAGCATACCCTGTGACCAGCAATTCAACTGCTGGATAAACACACTATTAAAAAAAATGTACATGTCAATAGGAGAGATGTGTATAAAAATGTTCTTAGAATCAGCAACAATTTTAAAAGTAAAAATATATAATTTTGTTCAGTGAAAATGACATCATCATGGACGAACACAAAATTGAACCCTAAATAAACAAACCACAGAGGAATACATAAGGAATGGCTTAATTCATACAAAATATAAGCTGTGTAAGGTTTAGGGATACAAACAAATGAAATAATACCACAAGGAAAATCAAGGGGATGATTACTATAAAATTAATAAAATATTTTTCTCCTGAGATTTGGGGATGCATGTGACTAGAAGAGAAAACATGAAAGACTTGAAAAGAACAGATAGTTTCTCTCATTTAAGCTGTGTTATCTGTTGAGTATATGTTGTTTCTTGTTTGGACATATTTTGATGGGCAATAGAGTATGGTATTTGAAAGCATGATATCAGTTTTAAAGAGGTTTAGGTTAAAATACAGGTTTTACTACATATTAGCTAACTACTCTCAACTAATTACCTAAAATCTTCCTGCCTCAGTTTTCTCACCGTGTTGTCAGATGGGAATATTTCATAGACTTGCTGGGAAAATGAAATAATGATATATTAGAGATATATTACCTATAATATATAAAAAATATTATAATGATATATTAGAGATATGATATAGATATATTATAGATGATACAGGTATATAGATATGTTATAAATAATATAGATATTATAGAAACATGGCACAAAGAAATAACTTTGATGATAAACTGATATTATGGGTGTTTATTGTTAGAAACATATTGTCATAAAAATACATCATCATAGAAATTTGTCTCAATAATAGTCTAACAGAAACAATAATGACAATAACTATCAAAAATTTTGATGTATTTAAAGGTATTTCATAAATAAGAATGGCAACATCAAATTTTAATTTGAGATGAATTTGAAAAAAGTTAACTTATTATGGGATCATTTTTGGAAGAGCCAGAAGGGTAGAGAATTCTATAACAAAGATTTGTATATCCACAATTTTAAGATATATTTTAATAATTTATTTTAAATTGATAAATAAAATATAACTGATAAAGATGTGGTTGCTTTAATATTCACCCATTTACCCTATTCATTCTGAGAGGTAACCACTACCATTAATTTGGTGAATAGTCATCCAGTGTATATATAAAGCACAGTTATATGTAATATACATACATATACACGTAGAACATATATGTGTATATACATACATATACATGTGGAACATATATGTGTATATATGCATATACATGGATATACACCAATATATAACATGGTTTGGTGATACCTGATGAAGTATATAATTATATTACACTAAAAATATCTTCTGCAACCTGTTTTTCATTTAGTATTATTTTTGAAAATCTATTCTCAGAGGTCCTGAGAACAGATTTCAATGCTATATAGTACACCGTGCTTTGTTTAAAGAATCCCTACTGAAAGATATTTAGTAATTTTTCTAATTAAATTATCTTGTACAATTTTTTAAATGTTTCTACAATTTTTTCACAAAACCAAATAATGCTAAAACGGACATCATTAAACACATCTACTTGTAAACTTAGGTGAAGTTTTATGTAGAATAAAATTACTTTTACCTCCCCCAAAAAATTACATTCCAGTAATAAACATGAGGGGTTTTTTTCCCTTAAAAATTAGAAATGATTCCATTTAGATAGCAAAGCTTTTATGTTAGCTCCAGTGGCATCTCACTGAATGGAAATCACAAATAATCAGTAGATTTAGCAATTCCATCAAAGGACAAATGCTTTATTAACTAAATTATGTCTTTCTACTAAAATATATTACTTTTCAGGTGGCATATTATTTTTAAAATGGTATTGCCTAAATAATTTACTTTTATTTCTATCCAATTTATTTTTTACAATGGTAAAATAAAGTCCATTTTCCTGATAAAAGAAAGGTAAAAACACAGAATTTTCTTTTCTACCACTGAAAGTAAAGTTATTTGTAAAAAAAAAAAATCCAAAAAACCCCCCAAAACAAAACAATGTGTGTAGTTTTGTGAGAAACAAATCCTACTCTCACTTCCCTCCAGTAAATATCTATAGCCCAAGGTGTGTCTGGTACTCTTAAAAAAAAAAAAGACATACATGAGGATTTGTTGCATGAATGCTGTCTTAACATATACATATAGTAGATTATGAAGAAAATAGGCCAATAAATACACATTCCATAAAGTACAGTTAAAATTCTAAGTAGGTTTTTTTTGGTGGAGGGGAGGGATATCTAGCCATTTGAAATGGTACATTTTGGTCTTATTTTAGCCAAACCAGAGTTGGAACAAAACTCAAAGTAAAAATCTTAGATTTTGGAAACCAGTAGGCATATGTAAATTTTCTTACCTATACTTTCTGAAGAATCAGAAGAATAGCATTTTTCATTTAAACATTTTTTTTCAATGATAAAATGAAATTAAGCTTCTGGACATGATGGAATAATTAGTACCAGATTTGTGCTCCAATCCTACCCTGCTAAAAAATGGATAAAGTAAATGAACAAGCTATGTATACATTGGTCAACAGGAGGCACAGGACTGTTATCCATGAGAAAAGGGTTTCCCTTCTTTCAGAGAGAGAGAACTCAAGCTGAGTGTGGGGCTCTCACTGAACTAAGGAGAGAGATCAGCACTTGGGGAGGCTAAGGAAGTTGTAGGGCACTACAGAGGAGGAAGTCACATCAAGAAAGAACTCTGCACAAGGAACACCTTGAGTCTCTACATGCTAAATTACTATGGGTTGGTTGATACTCCACAAACTAGGCAAAGAGCAAGTAGTTATAAAAGAACAATTTCTAAAGCTCATCAAGATCCAGGAGACATCTGATTTCTGATCACTCAGAGCAGAGAGAATGCAAGGTTTGGTATAATATTCAAAAAATAATCAACATAATCTCTTATGTTAATAAAGGAGAAAAATCATCTGATTATATCAATAGAGGCAGGACAAGTATCTCATCCAAAGTCAACACCCATTCATGAGAAATTTCTCAACCTGATGAAAAGCATCTACAAAAAACATACAGCTAAAATTATACTTAATGGTGAAAGATAAAATGTTTTTTCCTCGAAGATCAGAAACAAGATACTCATTCTGACCACTTCTAGCCAACACTGTGCTGGAATTCCTAAAAATGGCAATACAGAAATAAGATATATATGGTTATTTACACAGAATATCACAAGGAAACTTGAAGAGAGCTGCTAGAGCTAATGAATGGATTTCAGCTATAGGTCCACAAAACATCAACAAAAAATTGGAAAATAATTTTACAAAAATACCAATTTCAATGTCATCAAAATGTAAAAAAATATATTTAGGAATTCAGTTAACTGAATAAATGCAAGATATGTACACTGAAAATCATAAAATATTGCTGACAGAATAAAGAAGACCTAAATGTATTCAGAGCAATTCCATGTTTAAGAATTGAAAAATTCAATATTAAGATGTCAATAAATTTACAGTATTATCCCTAAATTGATCTATAAATTCAATGCAATCTCAATAAAAATCCTACCAGTTTTATTTTCTTGTAGAAATGAACAAGCTGATTCTAAAATTTATATGGAAACACAGAGTACCTGGAATGGCTAAAATGATGTTAAAAAAAGGAACAATGTAGAAAAATATTTGCCTGATTTCCAAACTCACTATAAAGGCAGTAATCAAGACAATGTATCACTGGCATAAAGATATACATACAATTCAGTGAAACAGAATAGAGAGTTCAGGAATAGACCCATGTATGCTTAATTCCTTTTTTACAAACACATCAAGGTAATTCAATGAGGGAAAAGAATAGTCTTTTTATCAGATAGGCTGGAACAATTAGCTATCTATAAGGAAAAAAAAAAGAATCTTCACTCTTAACAAACACACAACAAATTTTGAAATTGCTCATAGACCTACATATTAAATCTAGAAAATATATTGAAAAATAATATGGGAAAAATTTTCATGGCCTTAGAAATAGATTTCTTAGACAAGATAAAAGGAAAGGCAAATTTCAGAAAGACAAAATTGATAAACTGAACTTAAATATTAAGTAACTCTGTTCTTCAAAGACACTTTTATAAAAATGAAAAGGCAATCATCAGACTTAGATAAAATAGTATATCAAGGATATGAATCCTTTGTTGATATATGTATACAACTCAGTCTCAATTCAAAAACCCAAACACAAATGTGCAAGATGTTTGAAATAGTACTTCACAAAAGAAGACATACAACCAGCCAATAAGCAAATTAAGCTATGCTCAGTATAATTAGTCATTGGGAAAATGCAAATTGAAACTTCAACCAGATACAAACCCACTGAAATGGCTAAATTTAAGTGATGGACAATACAAAGTTTTGGCAAAGTTGTGGATGGATTAACTAAACCACCTTAGAAACTTTTGCTAGTGTTTTGTAAAAAAATATAAAATAAAAAAAGGCAGTGGTCTGTAAAGTTAAACATACACTTACAGTATGATCCAGCAATACCACATCTTGGCATTTAGCCAAGAGAAATGAAATCATATACTGACAGACACGCTTCTATATGAATGTTCATGGCAGCTTTATTTGTAATAGCTTCAAATTATTAGGCTATATAACAACCTAAGCACTCATGAATAGCTGACTGAATACACATATAATGATACCTCCATGCAACAGAATACTATTAAAAAATAAAAGAAACAAACTGTTGATACATTTAATAGTCAGAATAAACAAACCTGAAATTCTCAAACAAGCAAACTAACAAATAGTGACAGAAAACAGTTCATTGTCTGAAGCTGTTTGACTGCAAAAGGGCTTATGGTAGTTTCGGGGGTAATGAAAATATTTTACCTCTTGATAAGAATGATGGCTACTTGGGAGTATGCTTTTGTCAAAACAAATCAAACTTTACACTAAAAAATTCATTTTAAATAAATTAAAACTCAAACAGTATAGACTATGATGGCAGAGTAGGAGGACACGGAGTTCATGTCTCCCCACAACTACGGCACCTACCAGATGCTGGTGGGGGACCTCGACACCTGAGGGGACAGGAGGAACCCCTGAGCAACCAGGTAGGACGTGGGGGGGGAGTGAAGGGGGAGAAGTGGAGGTCAGATGGGACTGGCGCCCCTGAGGGGTGGCTGGTGGAGGGGAGGGGTTCCTATGCCTGGAGGGGCCGTTTGTTGGGGGTTCGGAGGATTGCAGGGGAAGGTGCCTGCTGTGTTGCTTGCCACTTGGGCCCCAGGAAGCCTGCTGGGCTCCCAGGCCAGGTCCTCCACCCTCCAAGTACCCCTCCAGCCGCGTGGGTCCTAGGGGAGGGGGAGGGAGGGGGGGAAGAAGAGTACAGGTATACAGGAAGTCTCCTGAGGTCCCAGGCATGATAATCAGCACTCTGAGGCCAGAGGCACTTCGGGGCCACTCCAGCCCTGCTGAGCCTAAGCCCCGCCCCCCATCACCCCAGGGCCTTTTCTGGCTGTGTGGATTCTAAGCCTACACCCCGCTCCCGCCTAAACCCGGCTGCTGCCTAAGCCCCGACCCTGCCTAAGCCCCGCCCCACATAGCCAAGGCATCTTCCAGGCTTTTTTCTTTTTTAGATTTTATATTTTCTAACATATCTGTTAGTTTTCTAATCTTATATTATTTTTTACTCTTCGTTATTGTTGTGCCTTTTTTTTTTGTTTTGGCCACCCCACATGGCTTGCAGGATCTTGATTCACAGGCCAGAGATGGGGCCTGAGGTCCTGTGGTGGGAGCACTGAGTCCAAAACACTAGACTAACAGAGAACCTCAGACCCCAGGGAATATTAATCGGAGGTCTCCCAGAGGTCCTCATCTCAGCACCAAGACCCAGCTCTACCCAAAAGCCTAAAAACTCCACTGCTGGAAGCCTCAGGCCAAACAACAGTAAGACAGGAACACAGTCCCACGCATCAAAAACAAAGAAATGATGCAACAAAAAAATATGTTACACATGTAGGAGCACGGTAAAAAGCTACAAGACCAAATACATGAAGAAGAAATAGGCAACCTACCTGAAAGAGAATTCAGAGTAATGATAATAAAGATGATCCAAAATCACGGAAAAAGAATGGTGGCATGGATCGAGAAAATACAAGAAATGTTTAAAAAAGACCTAGAAGAACTAAAGAACAAACAGAGATGAACAACACAATAATTGAAATGAAAAATACACTAGAAGGAATCAATAGCAGAATAACAGAGGCAGAAGAACAAATAAGTGAGGTGGAGGATAGAATGTTGGAAATAAACACCGAAGAGCAGAATAAAGGAAAAAAAAAATGAAAAGAAATGAAGACAGTCACAGAGACCTCTGGGACAACACTAAACACACCAACATTCGAATTATAGGGGTCCCAGAAGATGAAGAGAAAAAGAAAGGGTCTTAGAAAATATTATAGTAGAAAAATTCCCTAACATAGGAAAGGAAATAGCCACCCAAGTCCAGGAAGTGCAGTGAGTCTAATATAGGCTAAAGTTTAGGAGAAACACACCAAGACATATATTAATCAAACTAACAAAAATTAAAGTCAAAGAAAAAATATTTAAAGCAGCAAGGGAAGAGCAAAAAATAATATACAATGGAATCCCCATAAGATTACAGCTGATTTATCAGCAGAAATTCTGCAGGCTACAAAGGAGTGGAAGGATATATGTAAAGTGATGAAAGAGAAAAACCTACAACCAACATTACTATACCCAACAAGGACCTTATTCATATTCAACAGAGAAATCAAAAGCATTACAGAGAAGCAAAATCTAAGAAAATTCACCACCACCAAACCAGCTTTACAACAAATGCTAAAGGAATTCCTCTAGGCAGGAAACACAAGAGAAGAAAAAGACACACAAAAACAAACCTAAAATAATTAACAAAATGGTAATACGAACATACATATTGATAATTACCTTAAATGTAAATGGATTAAATGCCCCAACCAAAAGACACAGAGTGGCTGAATGGATACAAAAACAAGTCCTGTATATATGCTGTCTACAAGAAACCCACTTCAGACCTCGGGACACATACGGACTAAAAGTGAGGGAGGGAAAAAGATATTCCATGCAAATGGAAATCAAAAGAAAGCCAGAGTAGCAATACTCATGTCAGATAAAATAGACTTTAAAATAAAGACAGTTACAAGAGATAAGAAAGGACACTACATAATGATCAAGGGATCAATCCAAGAAGAAGATATAACAATTATAAATGTTTATGCACCCAACATAGGAGCACCTCAATACATAAGGCAAATGCTAACAACCATAAAAGGGGAAATTGACAGTAACACAATAATAGTGGGGGACTTTAACACCCCACTTACACCAATGGACGGATCATCCAAACAGAAAATAAGGAAACACAACTTTTAAATGACAAAATAGAACAAACAGATTTAATTGATATTTATAGGACATTCCACCCAAAAGCAGCAGAATACACATTCTTCTCAAGTGCACATGGAACATTCTCAAGACTAGATCACATCTTGGGTCACAAATCAAGCCTTGGAAAATTTAAGAAAAGTGAAATTGTATCAAGTGTCTTTTCTGACCACATCACTATGAGATTAGGAATCAATTACAGGAAAAAAAACTGTAAAAAACACAAATACATGGAGGCTAAACAGTGTGCTAATAAACAACCAAGGGATCACAGAAGAAATCAAAGGAAATTAAAAGTTACACAGAAACAAATCACAACGAAAACACAACGACCCAAAACCTATCGGACACAGCAAAAGCAGTTCTAAGAGGCAAGTTTATAGCAATTCAATCTCACCTCAAGAAACAAGGAAAATCTCAAATAAACAATCTAACCTTACACCTAAAGCAACTAGAGAAGGAAGAACAAAGAAAACCCAAAGTCAGTAGAAGGAAAGAAATCATAAAGATCAGAGCAGAAATCAATGAAACAGAAATGAAGAAAGCAACAGTAAATATCAATAAAACTAAAAGTTTGTTCTTTGAGAAGGTAAACGAAATTGATAAACCTTTAGCCAGACTCATCAAGAAAAAAAGGGAGAGGATGCAAATCAATAAAATTAGAAATGAAAAAGGAGAAATTACAACTGATACTGCAGAAATACAAAGGATCATGAGAGATTACTACAAAGAACTATATGCCAATAAAATGGACAACCTTGAAGAGATGGACACATTCTTGGAAAGGTACTATTTTCCAAGATTAAACCCGGAAGAATTAGAAAATATAACAGACCTATCACAAGTAATGAAATTGAAACTGCAATTAAAAATCTTACAACAAACAAAAGTCCAGGACCAGATGGTTCCACAGGAGAATTCTATCAAACATTTAGAGATGAGCTAACACCTATCCTTCTCAAACTCTTCCAAAATATAGCAGAGGGAAGAACACTCCCAAACTCATACTATGAGGCCACCATCACGCCGATACCAAAACCAGACAAACATGTCACAAAGGAAGAAAACTACAGGCCAGTATCACTGATGAACATAGATGCAAAAATCCTCAACAAAATACTAGCAAACAGAATCCAACAACACATTAAAAGGATCATACACCATAATCAAGTGGGGTTTGTCCAGGGAATGCAAGGATTCTTCAATATATGCAAATCAATCAATGTGATAAACCACTTTAACAAATTAAGGAATAAAAACCATATGGTCATCTCTATAGATGCAGAAAAAGCTTTTGACAAAATTCAACACCCATTTATGATAAAAACTATCCATAAAATGGGCACAGAGGGAAGCTACCTCAACATAATAAAAGCCATATATGACAAACCCACAGCAAATATCATTCTCAATGGTGAAAAACCAAAAGCATTTTCACTACGATCAGGAACAAGACAACGATGTCCACTCTCACCACTATTATTCAACATAGTTTTGGAAGTCCTAGTCACAGCAATCAGAAAAAAAAAAGAAATAAAAGGAATAAAAATTGGACAAGGAGAGGTAAAACTGTCACTGCTGATGACATGATACTATACATAGAAAATCCTAAAGATGCCACCAGAAAGCTACTATAGCTAATCAATGAACTTGTTAAAGTAGCAGGATACAAAATTAATGCACAGAAACGTCTTCCATTCCTATAAACTAACAATGAAAGATCGGAAAGAGAAATTAAGGAAACAATCCCATTTACCACCACAATAAAAAGAATAAAATAACTAGGAATAAACCTACTTAAGGAGGCGAAAGACTTGTACTCAGAAAACTATAAAACAATGATGAAAGAAGCCAAAGATGACATAAAAAGATGGAGGAATATACCATGTTCTTAGATTAGAAGAATCAATATTGTGAAAATGACTATACTACCCAAAGCAATCTACAGATTCCATGCAACCCCTATCAAATTACCAATGGCATTCTTCACAGAATTAGAACAAAAAATTTTACAATTTATATGGAAACACAAAAGACCCCAAATAGCCAAAGCAATCTTGAGAAAGAAAAACGGAGCTGGAGGAATCAGGCTCCGCAACTTCAAACCATACTACAAAGTTACAGTAATCAAGACAGTATTGTACTGGCACAAAAACAGAAATATAGATCAATGGTACAGGATAGAAAGCCCAGAGATAAACCCATGCACATATGGTCAACTAATTTATGACAAAGGAGGCAAGAACATACAATGGAGAAAAGACAGCCTCTTCAATAAGTGGTGCTGGGAAAACTGGACAACTACATGTAAAAGAATGAAATCAGAACACTCCCTAACACCATACAGAAAAATAAACTCCAAATGGATTAAATACCTAAATGTAAGATAGGACACTATAAAACTCTTAGAGGAAAACAGGAAAAACACTCTGACATAAACCACAGCAAGATCTTTTTTGACTCATCTCCTAGAGTAATGAAAATAAAAACAAAAATAAACAAATGGGATCTAATTAAACTTAAAAGCTTTTGCACAGCAAAGGAAACCTTATACAAGACGAAAAGACAGCCCTCAGAATGGGAGCAAACATTTGCAAAGGAAGCAACAAAGGATTAATCTCCAAAATATACAAACAGCTCATGGAGTTCAATATCAAAAAAACAAACAATCCAATCCAAAAATGGGCAGAAGACCTAAATAGGCATCTCTCCAAGGAGGACATACAGATATCCAAGGGTCACATGAAAGGATGCTCAATACCACTAATTATTAGAGAAATGCAAATCAAAACTACAATGAGGTATCACCTCACACCAGTCAGAATGACCATCATCAAAAAATCTACAAAGAATAAATGCTGGAGAGGGTGTGGAGAAAAGGGAACACTCTTGCACTGTTGGTGGGAATGCAAATTGATACAACCAGTGTGGAGAACAGTATGGAGGTTCTTTAAAAGACTAAAAATAGAACTACCATATGACCCAGCATTCCCACTACTGGGAATACACCCTGTGAAAACCATAATTCAAAAGGACACATGTACCCCAGTGTTCACTGCAGCACTATTTACAATAGCCAGGACATGGAAACAACCTAAATGTCCAACAACAGATGAATGGATAAAGAAGTTGTGGTACATATATACAATGGAATATTACTCAGGAATAAAAAGGAATGAAATTGGGTCATTTGTAGAGATGTGGATGGACGCAGAGTCTGTCATACAGAGTGAAGTAAGCCAGAAAGAGAAAAGCAAATATTGTATATTAATGCATATATGTAGAATCTAGAAAAATGGTACAGATGAACCTATTTGCAGGGCAGGAATAGAGACACAGATGTAGAGAATGGACATGTGTACACAGTGGGGGAAGGAGACAGTGGGACAAATTGAGAGATTAGGATTGACATATATACACTACTATGCGTAAAATAGATAGCTAGTGGGAACATGCTATAAAGCACAGGAAGCTCAGCTCAGTGCTCTGTGATGACCTAGATGGGTGGGATGGAAGATGGGGTGGGAGGGAGGTCCAAGACGGAGGGGATATATGTATACATATAGCTGACTCACTTCATTCTACAGCAGAAACTAACACAACATTGTAAAGCAATTATACTCCAATAACAAAAGTAAAAAATAATAAATTAAGCTTGTTTATTTAAAAAGTTTAAAAGAAATTCAACTCCCCTCGAAATTTTCAATTGCTGAACTTTTTAAACCATAATTTAATTCTCATGGAGTATACATTAAAACTGGAATGGGATAATGGTTTTCATCACAAACACTTATTACTGGATTTTAGCATAAATGGTACAAATGATATATAAGAAATCATAAACTTTACACATTTCAAAAGCAACTTATATTGAATTTGGTTACATAAGCTTTATTCATGATTTTGCCTCCTGTTTGTTTATAAGCTGTAGTTTTTGGGTTTTTTTTTTTAAGAATAAAAAGCCACAGAAAAATATTGAGTACTATAAATGTAAAGGAAAAAAAAAGTTCACCTAGTGCTACAGCATTAGTTTCCAGAAGAGTCACTGAGCACTGAGGTGGACAAAAAGAGGGTGACAGACTTGATCTAGTCTAGTCTCTACAAGGATTGTTACATCTTAGCAAATTATACAATAAGCCTGCTTATGTGGATGGGGGAAATGATATTTCAAAAAATAAACATAAATAACAAGCACTGGGGATAAAGATGTGAAATGAATTTTGTTTCCATTTAGTATAAATTATTATATAAAAATTAAATTATTAGCTATTTATGTGGATGTATATTTTAAATGTAAAATATTTTTATAAAGGAATCAAATGGCTGTTTCCAAGGCTCATTAACTAAATGAATTTATTTTAATCTTTATCTGAAAACCAAAATTACATTTCAAAATCTAAGTCTGACTTGATGAAACTGTGGATTTGCGTATACTTTGTTATTTAATGCCTCTTTTAGTTCATTATTGCATTTAAATTATGAGTGATGACATGGGCAACAAATAAAATTATAAAGAATCAGACCAAAATAATTATGAATAATGAATGGATATAGAATCCAAATAAATGTAGTTTTTTTTTTAACCTTCAGTTTATTTTCCTTTTTTTTCACTAAACATGAGATAGCCAGTTTTCTATGATATTCTGAAACCAGCTTGCAGAGCAAATAGGGCACTGCAAAGTGTGAAAACAGACACACATTAGAATGGTAATTACAAGCTTGTTAAAACACAGTGCAATAAGGTTCCAATTTGGTCTACAGTTTTTGCTCTATAAAATGGCACTTAAACCATCTTAGAAGCATTGACTTACGTGCTACTGTATTTAACATTATACCAATGAATTTTGAGAACAATAATATTTGAGTTAACCAAGCAAACTGCTCTGCCACAAAGTCCCCTAGGACTCTTCTTAAAATATAAAAGCATAATATCTATTGATCTATTTATCTATCCATGCTTTCTTTTGTTATTTAAATTTGGGAAGTACTATACAGTGGAACTGCCAGTGAACATTTTCTAAAAATTTTATGATATGAAGAAGCACCATGAAACTAACAGTGACCCATACCATCTTACTTTTGAAAGTCAAAATATTAGGTATTAGTATGAAATACTTAAATAATAAAACAATTCAATCATAGGTTTACATTGAAAAGGACTATAATCATAAACACTAGCTTTTTTGTTCTTCTATTGACTTGTTATATACCATATTTTAATCACATTATCCTGGAATCTATCATATTCTAGTTTGCAGAAGGAGTCATATTACAAAACTTAAAACATTAAACTATTTTATGGAAATCTATGTATTAAATAGTTAAAATTAACATGTATATTATTAAAATGTTTAATAAAATATATAAATGTTGGATGTTTTTCTCAGTGTGGAACTGATATGCTGATGTGGAGAAATAAAAGAATACATGCATTTTAAACGTTACAAAGAATATTCTAATGTAATAAGACCAACCAATTTGAAAAGTTCCTAAAGTGTATATATTCATATTATAATTTTAAATTTTCTAAGGCTATCATAATAACCATCCTGGACAAAGTGTAGGTTTTACCAATAGAAAACACACTAATAACAGTAAAAACACTGAGATTTTTTTCCCCCGTTGTATCTAATTCAATCCATTATATGCAAAGCAGCTCGACATTATTAGCTTTAGTTCCCAGGGAATACTAATTTTTGTCTTTCCTTGTTACATAGGCTTACTTTTTGTATGGAATAATGTGAGGCTATAGGGTATTTTTAGCATCCAAGAGAACAACTATGTTGTTTTTCAGAATTTTATGAGTATTTACAAATATTATGCATTGTAGAGATCACATATTAATGCACAATTTGGTCTTTGCTACCCATGCACCTAAATTCTTATGTGATGTAAATGCACTGATAGTGCCATTTTCAAAATTATTTCTACATCTCAGGGTCTACTGTTATTAGTCTACTAGAAGACTTCTAGTTTCTGGGAAGAAATTCGCAGCTGGAAAAAAAAATACAATGAAGAAATGAATCAAACACAGTCTGGTGTGATACAATTAAATTCTTTAGCACTTACATTTAACTGGACATTATTACTTTGGCACCATGTAGGAAGGAAGCAACAGTTTATCTCTGAGATTTAAACCCACTACCCATAGTATCCCATTTTCTTTCATTTTTCTAACTCATAAGCTATGGTCTGAATGTTTGTGTCCCTCCAAAATTCATATGTTGAAATCCTAACCCCCAAAGGTGATGATATTAGTAGGTGGGGCCTTTGGGATGTACGTAAATCATGAAAATGGAACCCTCATGAATGGGATTAGCGTCTATAAAAGAGCCTCCTGAGAGATCCTCTAGTCCCTCCCCTCCATGAGGAACAGTGAGAAGATGCTGGTTATGTACCAGGAAGAGGGTCTTCACTAGAATGCAACCATGCTGGCTCAATGACTTTGGATTTCCCAGCTTCTAGAATTGTAAGAAAAAAATTTCTGTTGCTTATAAGTTACCCATATAAGTCTGTGGTATTTGTTGTAGGAACACAGACTGAGACATCATATTAAATACTTAACAGGTTTATGTTCTAGTTTTGACATTTAAAACATTAAATTGACTATATCTATCCCATTTGTACATTATATTTCACTTTAAGTTCTGAAAATTATTTGAAATCAGCAAAATAACAAAGAAAATAAAAAATATTAGAAAATATATTTTGCTGAGGAATTGAATTTTGAGTTTTAGTGATTATTAAAAGATCCTTGAATTGACCACTTGGAAACAAAGTTAGATTGAGTTTTAGGCTTCCTTTCATTACCTCAATGTAGTTGTATACTTTGGGCATATTAATAGTGAAAACAGTTGTCATTGTTCAAAATTTACTCAAAATCCTCTATAGAAGAAACAAAAAATCTTGACTCTACTACTGGTGATTCTTAATTTGAAATGTGTGAATTTAGGAGGACTAATACATTTGGATAATATAATGTCCTGATATAAGTGTTGTCTAAGGAATGGGTTTTATATATATATATTTTTAACAGCCTTATTGAGGTATAATTGATATACAAAAATCTACACATAATTAATTATACAATTTAATGAGTATGGACCCATGCATACACCTGTGAAACCATCACTACAATCAAGGTAATAAACATATCTGTCACCACCAAAATTTTTTGTTGTTGTTATTTCTGTTTTTGTAGAAGAGCATTTAACATGAGACCTACCTTGTTAAAAATTTTAAGTGCACCACAGCATTATTAATTACAGGCACTATATTGTAAGATGATCTCTAGAACTTATTCATGTTGTATAACTAAAATTTTATAACCGTTGAAAAATGACTCCACATTTCCCCCTTTCCTCAGCCTCTGGAAACCACCATTCTGCTCTCTGCTTGTATGTGATTGACTATTTTAGATTTCACATATAAGTGAGATTGGAGAATATGTATTATTGAAGAATGAATCATATACCATAAGAATAATTCTCTCTAGACTTAATCCAAAATAATAAAAAGAAGTGCACAATAAACCTACTGTTTGCATCACAAACAAGTTCTATGAACTTTAATGTAAGTATTGAATGATAAAAGATTGTATATGCTCATTATCTATGAAGTAGTCTCTCCAGGATAAAAGTATATGATGAATGAGACTGACATTGTTCTCAGGTCATGAATTATTTGTTTAATGGCATTAGACATATATAGTTAAATATCTAAATCCATGTGTGGCACATAGTTGAGACTTCAATTGTTGAATGTTTTAATGTGTCACTGCCAGGGTACATGATAGTATTGTGAGTTTTAAAACACTGACAAAAGACAAAAGCTAACAATATAAGAAAGGTAAATACCATTATCTGGAATAACAGCAGTTCAGCAATAAGCAACACAGAAACGGTTCAAGACAACAGACATTTAGGATCTTGGGTAGTAATAGTCCATGTGTTTGAAGGAAAGTATAGCGAGAAGGGACATTTACCAATATGAGATTCCTTAGGCACAGTTGTCAGAACATTGAGGCATTTGATGTGGATGATGTTCATAAGTAAGATAGAATCTCTGTGTATCAAGAAGAGTTCTAAAGCTTTACACGCATAATACTATTCAATCTCATCAGCCTCTGAAGTGGGCACTTTTATTACCCCTATTGTACAGATTAGGTAATTAGGCTTGGATACATTCAGCAACTTATTCCAGTCATACAGCTAGAGGTGCACCTAGAATTTAAAAGCAGGCGATTTTAATCTAGAAATTAAAATCTTGACCATTTTGTAACTACCTCCTCATAAACGCAGGATTTTGGCATGCCAACTTTGGGAAACAATTTAGCCAGAAGAATTGGTCGAGACAAGGATGATGGGAGTTATAGCCATAAGTTTTTAAAGCTGTCAAGTGGCACTCAAATAGGAGCACAGACAGGCAGGAACAGTACAGTGATGGAGAATCTAGATACATTATCAGATAAGGAGTCTATTAGTTAAATAATATATCTTTCGTGAAATTTATTCATAGGCAAAATAACCCAGATATTGAGATAGTTAGGTTCTTCAAATAAAAGCATTATTTGAAAACACCTGGATAAGATGAAAAATGCAGGGGCAGAAAATAAAAAGCAATTCCTGCAATGTGACGATTTTTAAAATTTCTTTAACACTTGGCAGTATTAAGCATTATGAGAAATTCTAAGAGCACTAAAACAATCTCTTCCTATAAATAACCCATAAGTTAGCCTGGAAAAGACATGCATTAATCGTTAAAAAAATTATATATTGGACAGAATTTATTTTAAAAGGTCAAGAACATGGTTCACCAAGCCTTTGAGAAGGTAAGATGTCAGCAAAACTTCTCTGATAGCACCAGCTCATTTTCAGAACTTCCCCAATATTGCTCCTGTTCCCAGGTGTCTATTTTTTGCTTCCTGTGATCAGATCTATACCACAATGTGTTCTGGAGTACAGAAATGCTTGTATGTGTTTTAGTATTTCAAATGATAAGGACAGTAACTCTCATGTGACGTTGACACTAAACATTAAATTACTGTTTAAATATCAATTGCCTAAGACATGACTGTCATGATGGCAACGGGGAAAAAGTAACAAAACCATAACAATAACGATTTCATTATTAAGAATGACTGCAAGGGCTTCCCTGGCGGCGCAGTGGTTGAGAGTCTGCCTGGCGATGAAGGGGATACGGGTTCGTGCCCCCGTCCGGGAGGATCCCGCATGCCGCGTAGCGGCTGGGCCCGTGAGCCATGGCCGCTGGGCCTGCGCGTCCGGAGCCTGTGCTCCACAACGGGAGAGGCCACAGCAGTGAGAGGCCCGCGTAACGCCAAAAAAATGTTAAGTTTCTACTTTATCTTTCTATTCCTTCATTCAAAAAAACAACTATTGGGCATGTACTAAAGTGAAGGTAATTTGCTGAATGACTGCAAGACATATGCCTACCTATAAAAGATAACGACACTTTTTTTGAGAAAAAAAAATGTTAAGTTTCTACTTTATCTTTCTATTTCTTCATTCAAAAAAACAACTATTGGGCATGTACTAAAGTGAAGGTAATTTGCTCAGGCTAAGGATAAAAGTTTAAAAACTCATTCCCGACCTCCAACTTTGAAGAACTCAAATCTTAAAAAGCGACAGACATTTTAAAAAGCTAATAAAAGCAACACGATTTTAAAAAGTAAATCATGTATTTACTGTAGAACATAGAAGAAAGATTACTTAAGAGTAGTAGGGAATTCAGAGATGATTTGGCAGAAAAGGCAGCTACTGAGTTTCTTGATGAATTAATCAAAATTTTGCCACATGGTCAAGGATAGGATAATATTACAGGATATAAGATTTGTTAAGAAAAAATGAGAAATCCTAGCATAATTATGAACTATAAGTTGTGTAGGACTCGAACTATAAAATGTAAGAAGGGGAGTTATAGAAAGTGAATCAGACATGTAAACAGGGGCCAAGTGATACAGGGGTTTCTAAATAGCATGCTTGAGGAAATTCAACAGGAGTGTTACTGAACACATTTCTGAAACTCCACTGGTGTATTTGCAGTGTAATGTGTTTTTCAGTGTAATTGGTTTTGTAAGAGGACTAAAGTTTCTCTTGTAAGAAATCAATGGGAAGGAAGAAAGAGGCATAAAAAATTTGATTTACTAAGAAACACAGTTGCCAAACAAGAAGGATAATAATCAGTAGAACATGATGTCTATCTCTCACATAAAACTTTGAGAGTTTTTTGGAAACTCTGACTCTAAAACACCTCTGAAACACTTTCCACTTGGTCTCTTAAGCTCCAGAAAGCAGTCTTTCCCTGAAAAAGCATTCCCTTCATCATGAGGAAATTACCACTTCCCCTCCAGCCATCCCCACATCGGGTTTTAGGCTGACTCCTGAATAAAAGCCTGTTTCATCACAGAACGGCCACCAAACAGAGGCAGCCCTATGTTGATGGCACCCGATGACAGAGCTTGTAGAGCAATAAGGCATGCTTCTAAACAGTAAGATGTATGAATACCAGAATGTAGTTATTAAGCCCAACAGCCTACAACCTCAATGAGGTTTCTGAGAAGCTGAACTATGAAGTAAAAAAGTAAAGTATTCATACTAAATGACATGATCTCTAGGATCTCTTGCAGGAGACTGTTTGAAAAAGAAGACTGATTGAATTAATTTACTTGACCAAAAATAGTAATCCTATTTAACGCTATAAAATCCTATTTTACATTATAAAAAAAGGCAGTATTTTTAAGCAAATTAATTTTTTGTAATTATCTGAATACATTTTTTAAGAAAACTACCAGCAAACTTTTACAACTAATTCTTTTCAATGAAACTTTTCCCATATCTATAATTTAATCCAATGAACAAAAATACTCCTATTTTCATGTTTAATTATTCATGCATATGAATATGGAAAATACATTTTGCTATTTTAATAATAAAATCAAATGTATGCCGTGTGCAAAGCACATTGGGTTGAACCCTTTTATTACATCCAGATGTTTTGTTACCAACTTGGGGGTATTCCTTTTTGAAGTACAGAGTGATATAATTTTATAGTTAATTGTTGAACATTCCATTAAATGATAAAATAATAATTCAAGTCATCAAAGAATACATTGTGATAATCTAAATTATGTTTTAACAGTCTCATTAATATAGTCTTAGATAACAAACATGATTGGTCCCTTGTAAGATATGAGATTTAATTGGCTCATTTCCATAATTGGAGTTATCCTATTTAACTTATTTTTCTCTTTTAAAAAAATAATTGTTTCATTTTCACAGAATAAGCCTTTTGAATTAGATATGAGAAACAGAATTATGGTGAAACTTAAGCATTGGTCTCCATTTATTCCTGAGATTAAATCCAATGGATCCCCTCCTTAATTTTAATTACAGATCCAAGCATGTAACACACAATTTGCCTGTGACATTCCTAGACCATCAACTCTGTCTACTTTGGGATTTTAGTATTTAAGGGAAAAAAAAAAAAAGGTATTTCTCCTCACATGCCTCACAATATATTAAATTAATAAAATCAGGTTATAGCTTTCTAAAAATGTGATATTTTGAATTTAATTTCTAAAATGCAATATTGGTTCTGCTAGCTCTGGTAATTTAAGGATTTATGAGCGTACCTTTCTGATTGCTAGAGTTGAGACAAAATGCCTCGCCAGATGAAACGTCACTGGATATTTTAGTGATGTTCTCTGAAATGAAATGTTGAGTAAATTCACCAAGAAGAGTGGTAAGGGATCCAGGAAATGGCTTACAGAGAGTGCTTCATCTATAAACACTCAAAGAGACCTGTAGGAGGTGACTAAAGATGTATGAGAAATCACATTAAAAAGTGTAACTCAGGAACCCCAGCAACAGATTTTGGCTAAGGAGTATGTGATGTACTATATACCAAAGTGGTAAGCTTGGGATCAAAAATTGTATGTGCCCTTCTTACTTTCTAAGTGAAGATATCACATGTTTTCTTAAATACTACCTTTGGGAACCAAGAGAAAATATTAGATTTCCCCTTCTCAACACTATTCTAATATGCCTCACCATTTGAAGCAATAAATGCTTCAAAGCTTGACAAACAATAATACTAATACAAGTAAATATTGAGCTCTTACTACGTTCCAGAAACAGCTTTAATCACTTTACTTATCAAGTTTAATCTTAAAAAAATAAGCCTAAGTGATGGTTAATGATTCACTATGGAGACCTAATCTTGATGAGGCTAGGTCCTCCTAGTTAGAGTTTTCTCACTCCCTCTATGTCATTATATTCACAATACTTTGTTTTTATCACTGGTTTTATTTTTTTTACCCCTATAATTTAAGTATAGTGTGGGTAGGTGCAGTGTCTGTTCCAGTCATTATGTATACCCAGCTCATAACACATTGCTATACTCAACAACAGATATTTGAAAGTATTTATTGGGTTATGTAATAAAGGATGGTTTGAGTTAGCAGTCAGAAAATTAGTACACTCTTCTTCGAGAACTCCAAGTTAAAGAAAATAATTAGATGGTATAAATGAATCCTGTGGTGACTTTAAAATGTGTGCAATTTGGATAATTTTAAAGAATGAACACAGGAAAATTATTGTAAAATGCCTCAATTTCAGTAAAATATCTGAACAATAAATATTCAGTGACTTTCTAATTCCCTTCTTTGGTCAGATGTTTGAAAAGAAATACATGGGTATATCCAAATGAATTGACACCCTGAACATTTCCTCCAGTAGACTTCCACAGGGATTATTTCTGCCTGCAAGTGAAACCAGTATGTCTTAAAAACCTGAAGCTAAAATGTTCTCTGATCCTGTCTCCAGTGGTGGCTTAGATCCCTGAAGTCTGTTATGCCAATCAACCTGTATGAACATGGGTCTCAGCTCTGGAGTGTGCCATACTGAATACTTTTATCAGCTGACTGGGCTTTGTGTAAACCTTTCTTATCTCTACCCTGTCCTGCTTCTCTTTCTGCTCTTCATCCTTGATCGGTTACATTCCCTGCAGCGGCAGGGGAACAAAGCACTTGCTTTAATGGGTCTTTTCCATCTCTGGTTTCTGTTTTCTGCTTTCATTATTTCCAGCTGTTTCCTAATAGTTTTCCTGTGTATATGAAGAGACCAAACCCTGAGAGGTATATGAAATAATTCAAGGGATATTCCTCTGAATGTAAAAAGCCAGATGTTCAAGAAAACCCTTCTACAGGGAAGTACATTAAATAGTCTTTCATGTGTATAGGTTTATATTTATAGCCTTAAATAACAGTAAATGTAACTTGGTCCACTGCTCAACAAAGTAATTCTTCCACTATTATAGGAATATGCAAATTATAACTTCAACTTTATTATTATGTAATTGTCATTATACACTGTATCATATATAATTTTTATAATATATTGTAATCAATTTATTTCAGTTGTTTGAAGAGATACTATATACCTATTAATGGTGATCTGAAGAAATTAGCTCAAGGGTAAGACCTATTGAGGGTAAAACAAAGTGAAATCAAAATTTTAAACTCCCCACATTTAACTGGGATATACTAACAAATTACATTTTATTAAAAACAAATGATTTAATTTAAAGCCATGTTAACTTGTAGACAATAAGCTAACAACCCATTTCATGATTAAAACTCTATTTCTGAATAATTAAAAGGGATATTGTTTTTTATAATTACAGTTAATAAGATTATTTGCATTTCAAAAATGGTATGAAATTAATATTGTTTATGAGGTCCTGAGTTAATTTTTCTTTGTTTTTAAGACGGTTTTCTCTCCCAATTTCCTAATGGACTGATGGATTTCTAAATGAGTCAGTCTCAGCACTTGATCTTTAGTAGTCCTACAATCATCAAAATGTTTGCACATATCAATACAATTTTGAAATATGTGTAATATTAATATGTGTAATATATCGTGCATTTTATGTACTCACTATTTTAAGCAGTTCCCTCATGTTAACTTTTTTTGACTTCATAATAACCCTATAGAGTATGCATAACCCTTATTACCATTTTATAGATGAGAAAAATGAGATACAGAGAGGTTACATAATTTGAGGTCACTCAACTAGTAAGAGCACAGCGAAGATTCAAATCAAGGATTGCAGTTCACAGCAAAGTGCACTTAATCAGTATTCTACAATACAGCTCTACATAAGTGACATGAATCAGACACATGAGAGTTTCTAAATTGTATTCTGGCTGTCTCAAAATAGATTAAGCCTCAAGGGACTCTTCTTTTTTAAATGTTTGCATTTTTTCACAAGCTAAACACTAATCCATAACATATGTTTCTTTCAACTGAAAAACATTCATTTGTACACCTTTAAATAAAACTATTTCTAAACCTGTAGGAAATTGTGCAATACTTGTTTTTAGAGTCAATACATTGTTGCTTGTAGGAAATGCTTGTAGGAAATTGTTCAATTCTTGCCCTTAAGAGTCAATATTTTTTTCTAAAATATAAACTAAAATGGAGTAAATATTAAAAATATCCTTCACAGTCTTAAGTAAAATCATTTCTCAATATTTGCCACACTGTACACTATCTGAATGATGACAGGTATATCAATAATAGGAGTAAGGATAAAAATAATTCTCAAATAGGGATGTATCATTTCTGTTTTATACTGCTGAATAACATATCATCAAAAACTAGTGGCATTAAAAAACAGAAATTCTTTATTTCCCAGGTGTTGGTGTGTTGACCAGGTTCATTTGGTGACTAATGGGGTGTCAGGATGGCCAAAAAGTTAAACCTGGCTTTACTCATAAAGTTGGCAGTTGGGAGATTAGCTAGGATCATTCATCAGTGGCCTTAGTACTCCTGCACAAGTGCCTCTCCACATGACTTCTTGGACTTCCTCACATCATAACGGTTTATAGTTCCAAGAAGGAGTATTCCAAATATACAAACACCAACATGTGAGCTTTTATCCAGACTTCGCATTCATCAAGCTTGCCCATGTTTCTTGGCCAACACTGGTTACACAGTCAAACCCAGAGCAATGTGGGTGTATATATAAATACAGGGGGTATGGTTCACTGCATGCCATCAAAGTAACAACTATCATTCAGTAAAAAAATGTAATATAAGCCCCGTCTAATCTGCCACCCCTGCTTTAATCAATGACAAGTTCAACTGAAAATCTAGCCCCTACCATCTTTGTAGACTTAGAGCTAGCATTATACAGACAGCCTCAGCATGAGAATACTGTGGGGTATTATTTTTCTCATTGAATCCCCTGTACATTGTATTTTAGGGGTGAATATGGACTGTCCTAATTTCCCTTGGAATCTAACTAAATCTCCCATCCTTTGACTGAAGTGACTAGGATTTTGCCATTACTCTTTCTTCTGACATTTTATTGGATTATTTTAAAATGTATTTCCTCTCTTGGATTCAAGCCTAATTCTGAAAACTAAGTCTACTTACCTAGCTGCTGACCTCTGAAGAAAAATATCACAAGTATAGGATATCTCTTTAAGTAGAAAGCTAGCAAAAATTCATAAGTTATATCATAAGTTTATGTGCTTACCCAACTCTGGAGGATCTCATTGTCTAATGAGGGATCTGACTAGTCATCATAATTTTTTTAAACACATACTAATATTTATGTGTTTCCTGGATGCTATGCCTTGCCAAACCAGCTGCACTTTCAGTGTTCATCTAAGCACATCTTGGTAAATCTCCAGAAACCTACATTTCTCTGGTTAATTATTTTATTGCTGTACCACATCTCTTACCTATACCCCCTCCTTGCTCTGATCAGTTTTGACAAATTTATGCATTCATTTAAACATATTCTAAACAAGATTGAGGACATTTCCATAAACCAACATTTCTTATATCCCTTACCAGTTAAGCTTCACCTATCACTTTCCCAAACAACCGTCTAACTGATTTCTATCACTACGAACTAGATTCAGGGGTGTGCTGGTTTAAAACTGTCTCAAAAAAACAAAACAAAACAAAAAAACTGAAAAGTAAAAAACAAACAAAAAAAAACACCCTATTTTCTAATGTTTGTCAATTTTGATAGTGTAAATACTCCTACTATGGCAGCATGGCTGATTTTAAACTATGAGGGTGACATCACTGCAGATTTGGGAAGAAACATGAATTAGCACACTATTATACACTATTGTAGTATGTCCATCTTTCAAATTCAATGTAAATGAGTAAGCTCAACACAGATAAGAACTGATGAATTTTAAGTGTTCATTATATATTACTTAATTGTATATTTATATAATTTAATTTTTAATAGTTGCTGCTTTCAACTGGCTCCTGAAATCCTGAAAATTTTACAGCAGGTTACTGTGAGCTGATATGAGCCAGCTCTACACAACATTAACCAGATTTGCCTGTTCTGTGAAACAAATGCCATATAAATGGAACTCTTTTGTATGTCCTCTTTTGTATCGGATTTCTTTTGCATAAATATTGTGTTTGAGATTCATGCATGTTATTGCATGCATCAGTAGCTTACTGTCTTTTATTGCTGAATGATAGTCCATCATATGAATAGAAAACAGTTTGTTTAACCATTTACCTCTTAAAGGACATTTGTATTGTTTCCAGGCTTGGCTCTTATTAATAAAGCTATGAACATTTGCATAGACGTTTGTGTAAATGTATACTTTTTTTTTTTTTTTTGCGGTACGCGGGCCTCTCACTGTGGCCCTCTCATTGTGGCCTCTCCCGCTGCGGAGCACAGGCTCAGCGGCCATGGCTCACGGGTCCAGCCGCTCCGCGGCACGAGGGATCTTCCCGGACCGGGGCACGAACCCATGTCCCCTGCATTGGCAGGCGGACTCTCAACCACTGCGCCACCAGGGAAGCCCTAAATTTATACTTTTATTTCTCTTGAGTAAATCCTAGCCATGGAATTGTTGGGTCACTGGATGTTGAGCTTTATGAGACACTGCCAAAATATCTTCCAAGTAGTTCTACCATTTTACCTTCCCACTAGCAATGTATGAGTTTTTAAGTCAAATCATATTCTTGTCAACACTTGGTATTGCCAACCTTTGTATTCTATCCATTTTAGTGGGTAAGAAGTGGTATTTCTTTGCGGTATTAATTGGATTTTGCTAATAAATAATTTCTTTGAATATCTTTCCATGTAGTCATTAGTCATTTTTATATTTTCTATAACCAAGTGACTTTTCAATATTTTTTCCCCATTACATTTCTTTTGTCAGGTTTATATGCTATGTTTTCCCCATTTCACCAGCCAGTAATTGCTCAGTAATTCTATGGGACAAAGGAATGTCATGCGGCTGCTAGGACAGATAGAGAACAAATTAACTCACTGCCCTCTGGAGGTTCTTTTAAAAACATGGTCTACACTCAATTATTTGAACTGAATTAGGAACCCAAAGGCTTACTAGCCAGACAGGAGCACACTTTAAAGATACTGTAGACCTGTCACCCTCTCTGATGTGGGCCCTGCTTGGAAGACCCTTTCAACTGTAAATAACATTTTCTTTCCATTGGCATCACCTATGCTCTGGGACTGTACTTCTTGTGGGGAAGTCAGACCTTAACTTGCCTCCATCCAGAAAACACAATGACTTTCTTCTTAGAAGTAGTCATAAGAGTTCTTCAACTGTTTAGGAAGACATTGCCAGTAGATCACGTAGCCCTCAAACTACAGAAATCTCACCAAAATGAGGCTACACTTGGTTAATGAACGGACCTTTCCAAGGGAAAACTAAGATAACTCAAACTACAGAAATCTCACCAAAATGAGGCTACACTTGGTTAGTGAAGGGACCTTTCCAAGGGAAAACTAAGATAACTAACTCGTTTATAACCACTCTGCAGGCAACTGTCCATACTCCAATTAGAAAAGTCTCCAATTAGGAAAAGTGGTACAAAATTTGTTCCTAAAATGATCACATTGGACCTGAAAAGATTTAACTCACTGTCCAGTGTTGTTATAGATGACAGAATTGGCCTAGATTGCTTCCTTGCAGGCCAAGGCAGAGTTTTTGCAATCACTAATGTATCCTGCTGTATCTTGGGCTTTAATGCATGGGCCAGTGAAAAAGGTAATATAGAAAATTAAGGAGAACACCACTTGGAATTCTAAGGTAGACACTGATGACTTACGGAAATTGCTCTGCTGGTTGTGCCCTAGACTCTGTGTGTCCAGGTTGAAGTCAATACTGCATATTGGTCTCATCCTGCTGCTCTTAATCACCAGGAAATTCACCAGAAGCCAAGGTGCTATAGAAACAAGGGTGGATAAAGTTGAGGAAAACAATTCTCCAAGGGTCTCTTGCACTTCTATATGTCTTGCAGGTAGAGGCATTGTCCCTTGACCTAGACTATCTTTTTTTTTTTTTTGTGGTATGCGGGCCTCCCTCTGCTGTGGCCTCTCCCGTTGCGGAGCACAGGCTCCGGACGCGCAGGCTCAGCGGCCATGGCTCACGGGCCCAGCCGCTCCGCGGCATGTGGGATCCTCCCAGACCGGGGCGCGGACCCGGTTCCCCTGCATCGGCAGGCGGACGCGCAACCACTGCGCCACCAGGGAAGTCCTAGACTATCTTTATAGATATCCGTATTGCAAACAACCTTCGCTATCTTTACAGTTATCTGTATTGCAAACAGCCTTGGAAGATAGAGATAATATCTACTTATGAAGCAAAGATATGCATTTTTCCTATTCAGTATAATAAAAAAATAATTACTTCTGAACCAAAGTACCCAACTTAATGCCCTGAGTGCCCTAAACTTAGGGATCCTCTCCTACAATGCAGTGCATGTACAGTTGTCAACTGGCTCTCTTCATGTTGCTTTGTAGGAATTGGGGCTCAGGGAACCAATGCAAAAATGCTAATATTCTGACTACTGTTCTTGTTGTGAGTATAAACTGTCCTTCATCTCTGACCCATGAAACTGTGGCTGGTTAACTTGTGAGCTTGTAAGAACTGTAAAGTCTCAGACCTTTACAGTACCTCACAGTGTCTATGTCCAGTAAAATCCAGGTAAGAGAATGGTCATAGCTGTATTGGTTAAGACCAAATTCTGGAAACAAAATATCTATTAAAAGGTGAATAGGTTAAAAAAATTGTTGTAGTATTAATGTATTTATACAATGTACACTATAGAGCTATAACTACATGGCTAAAAAAATTAAAGAACCGATAAACCCAATAACATGGATGAATCCCAAATACAGGTATGTTGTGTGACAGAAGTCAGACACAAAAGAGCACATACAATGTGATTCCATTTACATAGCATACAAGAATCTATCAATATCAATATCAAAACTGTGAAGGTAATCAGAAACAAGGAAAATCTGAGAAAATATCACAGTCAAAAGAGCCTAAGGAAACATGACAATTAAATGTAATATGACATACTAGATGAGATCCTGGAACAGATAAAGGACACTAGGTAAAAACTAAGGACATCTCAATAAACTATGGACTTTAGTTAATAATAATGTATCAATATTGAATCAATTGTGACAAATATACCACACTAAGTAATTATTGGGGAAACTGTATGGATATGAGTATGGGAACTCTCTGTACTATCTTCACAACTTTTCTGCAAATATAAAGCTATTCTAAATAAAAGATTTATTTAGATTAAAAAACGGCTAAGCATCCTCAGAGAAAGAGAGGGAGAGAGAGACAGTGTGACAGCGTGAGCTGACTTCTGAGGCACATGACTACAATCAGTTTTAATTTTTTTTTTTCAATTTTCCATACTTTTTGCAATTATATTGTTTTATCTCTCATATTTTCTATTAGTCATTAATCAGATTTTCAAGGCCCCTTAGGAACACAATCAGAATCTAATTAATTTGTATGTAGTGATAAGTCATCCATGGGTCATTTTCCCTCAGCAACTCTTCATTACTGGTGTTTAGACACTATTTCATACTGTATTTATAGACAATGTTTACTATAAAAAAAAGAAACCAACTGGCTTCATTATAGACACCAGGATTGTATTGTATCAAGTACCAGAGTTCTCCATACATTTTATAGAATTATCGTTTTAAGCGATTCATACCTCTTCCTAAGAATTCAAATAAAAATTACTTGATATTAATGTCTCATAGTCAAAATATTATTCCAGAAAACAGGAAGATTAGGTCATGGCCATAATACTTTATAAATTGGGAACACTTTTTATAAATCTTTCAAATTATTGTTGCTTATTTTGAAAACAAACTCTCACATAAGTCTGGCTCCAAATTATCAAATTTGCAGAATGGCAGATACCAGCCAGTTGTCATTTAATTAACAATTTTGTCAAATATGGACATTACTAAAGAGTTTATTATCTATTCCATTGGCTTATAAGAAATGGATATTTCAATTAATTAAATGGAGAAGTGGAGAAACAACAGTGACCTTGATAGGACATAATGCCAAGCCTAACACAATTTGAGATCACAGGAAAAATGGGATGATTCATTCTATACTACCAAAATGTTAACAGTTACTTCTTTAAGTAAAATATTTATAGAAATATCATAGACAAGAAACTATGTGTCAAATTTGATTATAAACTCAAGTAACATCATGATCATTCCATGTCTCTAGATGTTTAAAATTTGAAGATTCAGTATTAATACAAACACTGCTGAGAAATTTTAATAATCTAAAAATAAATTTAGTATTAGCAATTCTGATTGGTTCATTGGTTATTCAATTTTCTATCACTACCTATGTCAAATGAAAATCAGGACATAAATGGATTAAAATGTTAATAACTTTTTAAGTTGCATTTTTAACCCAATGTCTCATTAATCCTTTTGGTAATTTTGTAAGTCAGGAATGAAAGTATATACCCTAATATATCTTTTCTTTAAAAGAACTCACCAGAACAGAGGTAAATTCTCTTATTTAATAAAAACATGTATAAACATTCTTAAATGTCCAAAAAAGGTATGAATACATAACTGGAAATAAAGTTTTAATCTGATTTCCACTGAAGGAAAGATATAGCTGCATTTGGCCTGCCTAGTCTTATGCAAGTTAATCATTTAATAAAAAACATAATCATATCAAAAATTTTTGTTTTTATATTTCCAAACAAATATTTGTAATATATTTTGCTGAAAAGAGATCACTAAATCAATATGTAGCTTGTATGTCCTTTCTAAATATTAGATGCTACAACAGAATTTTCTAAAGAAAGACTATGAAAAGAGAAAGATATTTGATTGCTATGAGTTTTCCAGATTACTAGGAATTAAATTTTTTCTTTATCTGTTATTGCATATCATTTTACCTTAAATTTCATTATAGGAATAAAAGTAGGTATCCAACAAAATATAATGAAGTCTGTAGATAGAAATTACACTGCAGTAATCATTCCAGAAATGCTAGTAGACGCACCACTGAAATTTTGTGTTAATCTTATGAGACCCATAAAGGGCAGCCTTTGTTTAATAGGAACTTTTGATATTTATTACCTTGCTTCTAAAAGTTTTTTCCTTCTTCAATTTATGAGGTCATAAGTGCATCACTTTTCTTGAATACTGTGTTATCACTGATATTCTAACTTGTTCTTATTTTCTCTGCTCTAAATGCACAGGGTTCTAATACAATGTCCTTGAATAATGAACAGAATACTTGTGTCTATATAGCTAGTGTTTCTAGTAATGGCAGAAACGCTTTTGTTCAATGGGAAATAAGCTATAGTTTTACAGTTTAAAATGAAAAATTGAAGTATGTGTATGTATGACCCCTCACTACTTACGTGTTCTTGTATGTGAGAGTAAATTCATGTATATAATTGTGTGGTGGGGAAACATGTAAATATATCATCTACACTAGACTCTACTGGCTACTGAAATAATCAATCTGATATTTTTTTCTGGTTATAGGATACCAGTTTGTTTTACTTTCTGAGAATATTTCTCCTTTTGGAAGAAAAGAGGCCTTTCAAATAGTTATTGCATAAACTATATATATTATATTTCTTAAACATAACTTTACGGCTTTATTACCTTAACGTTTTTAAAAAAGTTGAAGGTTAGAACTGGATGGCTTGGCCTTTTCTCTTGTCTCATTCCAGTTAAAAACTTACACATCTATTAATGGCCAGTAAACCTCTGAACAATCCCTTTTGAAATTTGACCTTCTTGAAAATCTGCTTAGCCTGACAACCATAGCTGTTCTTTCTGTCATAATGCTGCTTTTTTAGGGCACAGTGGAAATCACTGCACTTCTGGTCTCATGTCATATTATGAGACTGGTACTTGCCACATTTGAACTGAATGTTTGGTGTGTTTTAGGAACGTTCACCATGTTTCCAAGAGAAATACTGGCATGAAAAGCTATTTACTACTTTGAAGAAAATAGGTTGAAAGAGTAGGGACTGAAACCAAGTACCCTAAAACCAAGTTCCTCTGATGAGTTTATGATTAACCTCTCTCTCCAAAACATTATTCCTTTTCTTGTCCAATACCTGGTTCTCCTCAAGATTGAGGAGTGTCAAAACAAAGGAGGTATTGAAACTGGGTATGACCCTGTGGGGCCCTTGCTGGTACAAGTCCTTTCTGTGTCCCCCGGTTGTTTGTAGGAAATAGGTTCATTCAGCCTCCCTGACCTTCCCTGAGTTCCAAAGGGCAGATTCAAACAATTGCTAAACAGGGAAGGGAGGGAATTTAGAAACAAGGGAGGGACAGTGGAGAAACAATAGTGTAGCCTTGGGGCAGGATCCTGGCTCCTCTTCAAGGGATATACATAACAATATCTTTGAGTTCTTCTGCAGCAACTAAGGCCGCCCCCACCTAAGTGGAGGATGGTAACTTCAGGCTACACACAAGATTCCTGGATTTCCATCCTGTTACCTCAGCACCAACCAATCAGAAGAAAGCCAAGTGCCCTGCACCCCTCACTCCAAATTTTACCTATAAAAACTTCTCCCTGAAAACCCTTGGGAATTTGGGGTTTTTTAAACACAAGCCACCCATTCTCCTTGCTTGGCCCTGCAATAAACATTTTTCTGCTCCAAACTCTGACTTTACAGTTTGTTTGGCCTCATTGTACATCAGGCATACAAACTTACCTTCAGTAACAGTAAGAGCTTGGGAAGGAAACCAAAGCCAAAATAGTATAGACTAAATAAAGTTCATTTTTCTGCACATCCAAAGAAAAAAAGAAAATATGTTGAGGTCTCTTGACACAGATTTGCATTCCAGCAGATTGCTTCAATTTGAAATTAATTTAGATCAATTTATTTGGCAGAGTGTGACATGTGACACTGTAAGATTTCATTTATAAGAGCTGAGAATCAAATATTGCTTTTATTTTAAGCAACCAAAAATGTTTAATAATCTCTCAGATTTTCAGTATTATTTGATATTTTCAAATATTGTTATATAGAAGAAAGAAATGTAGGTAGAGATAAGTCAATTGATTGCTCAAATCATTTAAAAATCCAGTTACGAAGTCACCAAAATTTTACTGAGCATCTGAATGTACTAGGCAATTTTCTAAGTGTGGGACTAGAATTGTGAATTAACTTGTCAAAAATCCCGACCTTAAATGGATTTTAGATTCTAAACAAAAAGAAAATAAATGAACAAAGTAATTACTGTAATTTCATTATTCCCAGAGTTCTCTGTTTATTGACTTTCCTCTGCAAAATTTAATTATACTTTGAAGGTTTCAAAATAATTAACCAACATACTCAAGTAAATAAGTTCCACAGCAAAGTTTAATGGTGAAAAGCAAGGAAGGCACAAAAGAATTAATGAAATCATAGAGATCCAGACATTTAATCCAGTGCCATCAAATAATATTCTTGCATTTTAGACAGTTTATAGATTTATTTCAATAAGGGTTTTATTCAATCTATAGAAATACATCTGATAAAAAAAATGGAGACTTCTCTGTTAACTCCAGTAATATGATTTTTGTTTCACCTATAAAATTTTATGTCATGAGCATTTCATATCTTAGGTTATATATTTCAATTACTGATTTCAAAATTAATATTTTAAGGTCTCATAAAGACAAGTATTCTATGAGATCCAAGTTTCCTTTAAATTGGACAAATTTAGTATAGCTTCAGAATGTTTTTTTATACATGGCTTGTAGAATCTTCTATGGTTATTCAAATGAGAACTCTTCCTATTTGGCTCAGTTTAGTGGCTATTAGACTGAAATTGAGGAAACCTGATGTAAGATAAGACTTGAGGTAAGACATTTACATTATCCTGGCCATGGCTTTTCCTCTGTTAATAAGGCCAGCGATATATAAAGTCCTTTCCCAAATCAAATTCCTCAAACTACTCTGTAAAACAACTCTAAATGTGGGCATTCTGTATTGGAGCATCTTGAAATCCCTAAAATGAACAACCTCAGGCTAAATTTAAAAAGTGGCTTTCTTTAAAAGATGTATACAAGCAGAAATTGAGAAGTCTGTAAGGAAGATTTGCTTGAGTAGAGTGATTACAAAAGAAACCAAAAAGAGCAGATAGCAGAAATACCAATGAATTATTCTTCAACTGTGGGATTAATGAACACCATCCAAAATTCTGAAATCTCATAAAGAGGTCATCACATTTTGCATATGTATTTACCAATAAAAGTCTTACCTTAATTCTGAGCTAAATCTGTGATTCCTACTTTAATCTTATAAGAATTCTTTCAAACATCCACCTTCTTACACTCACTGGAAAGCAAGCCTGGTTATTGCAGTAGCATTTGCAACTAAGATGTATTCAAGAAAGTTGTTTTTGTGTTTATAATTTAAGGTAACTATTATAAAGTTGTCTTTTTCAGCATTTTATTTGTTGACAAGATCTGGTAATGATGTAGAGATTCAAATGCAGATCTATGAGGAATAGATGAAAACCCTGAATTACTAAGTCCAGTGATAAAAGATTTGGAGAACAAGATGGTGTTTAGTACAAGATAATTCTATAAAAGCATGGTATTTTTAATGAAATAATATTATTTGTTTATTGTCAGAAAAAAATGTGAAATTTTTTGCATTCAGCCCTGAAATGCCATTAGTTGGTCTATGCCTCACTGTGAATCCAATATTTCCATAGAAATCAGTGAACTCATTTATAGCATATCTCACCATCATCCCTGGCCTATGAATATCAGCCCCTGCTTTTTAAAGATGTAGTTTCTTCCTTTACCAATACATTTCTCATGTTTAGCTGAAGCATATGACTGTGGACCCTCTTATAAAAAAGTTTGAAAGTGTGTACACAGACTACATTTAACAATTCCACTAAAACAGTCTTATCTAAGTCTCTAAATTCCATCCTGTACATTTGCCAAAGTATTCTGGCTGCCTGACTTAATTTTATCTACTATAGATCCAGATTTCTATCCATGAACCAAATGAAACAAGTGCAAATTCTTCCAGCTACTCCTTCTGGCACACTGAATCCAGTGTATTTCATAGACATACCATGCTGATAAATTCACTTTTCTTTTAAAACTGTACATTTCCATATTTGGTTAAGCATCTCCAGCATTTATATCCCAATGTATTCTCATGATTTTAATTTCTATATACTTTATGAAAATAATTTTGTATTTTCAAGTGTATACTATTTGTTCAAGGTTTAACATTGTTATTATCCCTCCCACTTCTCCCAGGTAGCACAATTAAAACTTTCCTTTAATTAGATGGAGATAAAGGATGGCTAGTTTTAGGTATAAAGAAAATTGTCCTTTTCTTTGAAAATATCAGCCTCTTCAAACTTTGAAGGGAAAGTCATATCAAATGAAGAAAGAAAGGCTGCTCCAGCTGCCAAGTAAGATTCAGTAAAGTTTGAGGGCTCAGACATAAATTATTGAAATATTTCCATTCTATTTTGTGCTCCTTTTTGCCAATCGATGTGCTCATATCAGTGACCTGAAGAGTATGGATTTAAGTGTCTTTGAAAGTCAACAATGCACAAGATTGAAACGTGAGTTTGATTTTAGTTTGCCAAAGAACTGTGACTTCCAGGAAAAAAAGTATAGCATAGTAATATAAAGTGTCCGATTGTCAGTATACGACTTGAGACAAGAGTCTGGAAATTTGGACTTGTATTTCCATTTGTTTAAGCTCTCTACAGTTTTAGAAGAGGGAAAAAACAAAGGCCTCCACGTTTAATGCAATTTATCTTAACCATCATTTACTCTATAGCAACAGTTCCTGCCTGCCCCCAAGGCTTTTCATTCAGGGGGTGTTTCCTTCCAAATGATGATATATGAAAATAAGATTTGTTTTATATTATTCATGACAGTCTCTCCAAAATTTTAACACTTAATAGTAGCTGTATTTTCACTGCCCTCAGCCCTAAAATTTCCAGAAAATCAATCATAGAATCCCTCTCGTTGCTGTCTGCAAATAATCTAGGTGACATTTTCTGTATCAATATGGGTATACCAGTTCAAACAATAGAAAGCAATTACAAAAGAAAGAAGTTTTTTAGAGGATTTTGGGAAAGTCTCAGAATTGTTTCAAGAGAAACTGGCTTGGAATGTACTCTGTGAATAACAGGATCCAAAATCAGAATGCAAAGTTGGTCTAGTGGTTTACACTTTCATTGGGTATAGACATTACATAGTCACACCACCAACAAAATCACTGGGTGCTGGAAGCTGCCACAATCAATGATACCATTGTAAACCTGATAGACCAATTTTGCAATACTACTCAAATTATTTTCAGATTCAATGCAATCCCTACCAAGAGCTCAGTGATGTTTTTTTGTAAAAATAGAAAAAAGGTTCTAAAATTCATATGGATTCTCCATGGACCCCAAATATCCGAAACAATCTTGGAAAAGAACAAAACTGGAAGATTCGAAGTTTGTGTCTTCAAACACTACAAAGATACAGTAATCAAAACAGTTAGGTACTGGCATAAATACAGGCATATAGACCAATGGAATAAAACAGATATATCAGAAATAATCCCTTGTATACACGGTTGAAGTATGTTTTATAAGGATACCAAAACCATTCAATGGGGGAAAGGACAGTCTTTTAAACAAAAGATGCTGGAAAAACTGCCTATCCACATGCAAAATAATGAATTTGGACCCTTAACTAATTCCATTATAAAAATTAATTCAAAATGGATTAAACACTTTAATATAAGACTAAAACAATAAAAAACTTAGGAAAAACATAGAACAAATGGAGTGACAGTGGATTTCACAATGATTACTTGGATAGGATATCAAAGACACAGGCAACAAAAGAAAATATAGACACACTGGACTTTATGAAAAATTTTCAAATTTAGTACATCAAAAGACACTATATTGCAAATTATATGTTTGATAAGGGATTAATATCCAGAGTATATAGATAGCTCCTAAAACTCGATAACAACAACAAAGAAAACTGCATTGAAAAATGGACAATGGACTTGAACTGACATTTCTTCATATAAGATATATGAATGGTCAACAAGCATATGAAAAGATGTTCAACATTACTAACCTTTAGGGAAATGTAAATCAAAACTACAGTGAGATACTACCTCAACCCTTTAGGTTGGCTGCTATCAAAAAGGAATGTGTATTCTGCTGCTTTCAGATGAAATGCTCTATATATGTCAATTAAGTCCATATGATCCAGCAGTTCCACTCCTGGGTATATATCCAAAAAAACCAAAAAAACAAAAAAACCCAAAAAACACTAATTCAAAAAGATATATGCACCCCAATGTTCATAGCAGCATTATTTATAATTGCCAAGATATGGAAGTGCCCATCAACAGATAAATGGATAAAGAAGATGTGGTGTATATATACAACGGAATACTACTCAGCCATAAAAATAGATGAAATTCTGCCATTTGCAGCAACATGGATGGACTTGAAGGGCATTATGATAAGTGAAATAAGTCAGACAGAGAAAGACCAATACTGTATGATATCACTTATATGTGGAATCTAAAAAATAGAACAAACTAGTGAATATAACAAAAAAGAAGCAGACTCACAGATAATAGAGAATAAACTAGTGGTTACCACTGCTGGAAGGGGGAGGGGCATCATAGATGTGGGGGAGTGAGTAGTACAAATTATTGGGTGTAAAATAGGCTCAAGAATGTACTGTACAACATGGGGGATAGAGTCAATATTTTGTAATAATTGTAAGTGGAAAGTAATCTTTAAAAATTGTATTAAAAAACTGAAAACCAAGAGAGGAAATAAAATAGAATCATATAAAATACTTAAAACCAGAGAAAGGGAAGATAACAAACAAAAGCAACAAATACAAACCAGTTACAAACAACATGGTAGATATTAATCTAAACACATCAATAATCACTTTAAAGGTAAACGGTTTAAATACACCAATTAAAATACAGAGATTATCAGAGTGAATTTGGAAAAAAAAAAAAAAAAAGACCCAACTCTACTGTCTATAAGAAATCCACTTTAAACATTAAAAAAATCCACAGATTAAAAGTAAAGGGATGGATAAAGACATACCATGCTAACACTAATGTAGCTGGGTTAGCTACATTACTTTCAGATAAAGCCAGGTTCAGAATAAGAAAGAGTATCAGGGAAAAAGACAGACATTAAATAATAATAAAATAGTAATAATTCTCCAGGACGGCATAATCTTAAATGTGTGTGCACATAACAAAAGAAAGTAAAACTGTATGAGGCAAAAACTAACAGAACAGCAAGGAGAAATATTCACTATTATAGCTGGACAGACTTCAGCACTCGTCTCTCTGTAATTTATAGCGTTAAGCAGTCAGAAAATCAGTAAGGATATTGTTGACTTGAACAGCACCATCAATTAGCTTGATCTAATTGACATTTATACGATGTTTCATCCGAAACCACCAGGATACATATTTTTCTGAAGTACAGATGGAACAGTCACTAAGATAAACCACTTTCTGGGCCATAAAACAAACTCAAATTCAAAAGAAAATAAATCACAAAAAGTATGTTTTCAAATCACAGTGGAATTAAACTAAAAATCAATAATATGCTATCTAGATAATTCCTAATTATTTGGAAATTAAATAACACAATTGTAACTATCACGTGGATGAAAGCAGAAGTCTCAAGAATTTTAGAAATATTTTGAATTAAATAAAATTGAAGACACCAGTTATTAATATTTGTTGGATACAGTGAAAGCAGTGCCCAGAGGGAAATTTATAGCACTAAATGTATATATTAGAAAAGAAGAAACATCTATAATCAATAACTTAAATTTATACCTCAAAGAAGAGCAATTTAAGGCTAAAGTAATCAAAGAAAAGATAAAATAAAAATCAAAGCAGAAAGCAAAGAAAATGAAAACAGGATAGGGAAATTCCATAAAACTAAGAGGCAGTTCTTTGAAAAGCAATCAATACAACTGCTACACATTTAAGGCTGACTAAGAAAAAAAGCAAGGAGATACAAATTACTAGTATCAGAAATGAAAGGACTGTCACTATTGATTTCATGGACATTAAATGACTGTAAAAGGAATATTATGAACACCTCTGTTCCCACAAATTTGTTAATTTAGATGAAATAGACCAATTCCTTGAAAGATACCGACTACCAAAACTCACACAAGGAGAAATCGACAATCTTAATAAGCCTGTATCTATTAAAAATTCAATCAATAATAAATCATCTTTTAATAAAGAAAGCACCAGGCCTGGAAGAGTTCACTGGTGAATTCTACCAAATATTTAAGGAAGAAATCATACCAATTCTCTACAATTTCTTCTAGAAAATAGAAGTAGAAGGAACACTTTCTAACTCATTTTATATAGGAAAAACTGGAGGCTGCCAGGGCCAGGGGAGGGTTGAATGGGTCAAGCATAGATTTTTTTTAGGCTAGTGAAACTATTCTCTCTGACACCTGGTGACCTAAAACAAACAGACTGCCAGATATTTCTCCAGCAAAGATGGATTCTTTTCAGGATTAGCAGAGAATTGCAATCTGCAACAATGGAAAGTTCAGTTCCTCACATGGCAAGGGAAGGAGAACGCTTTTATAAAGGAAGGAAAAGAAAGTTGGGAGGGCTATAGTAAACAAAGTGTCCATGCCTTTTCATTGGCTGCATCCTTATCAAGACCAGGAGTCTTTCTTCTTCCATTTGGGTTCTGCTATCGTTGCAGGGCAAGACTGCTCCTCCTTCTGGTCTCCCTACCCTATTTAACTGAGGTTTCTGTTTACTAATTATTTACACACTAATGGTGGTTACATGACATGCCGCTACTTAGTCAAAATCCACAGAACTTTACAGCACAAAGAGTGACCCTTGCTGTATGCAAATATTTAAAAAATCATTTAGGTGGTAAAATGATGCCAGTATGGTATGCAGAAAGTGACAAAACAATCTATTATACAAATGTATATAACAACTTCACTGAAAAATGTGGGGTAAAAAGATGTTAACCTAAGTAGCTTTTGAATTGAGTGGAGTCTGTAAGACTAAAGACAAAAGAAACCATACATAATCACTGTACTCTAGATGGTAAATTTTTTTCCATGGCAGCATGGGTTAACAATTCTGGCATCTATATACTTGTAAATTGGAATTGAACAAAATGGAGGATGGTTGGAACAAGGTTTCTCACTATCAGAGCATGGATTTGCAAACAAGGAAGGGAAGGAGGCTATAATGATGCATATGGCAATGGATTAAAGTTAAAGACATCATTATGGACTCATATTTAGCTTAACAGAGATACAGATTGTTACATATAGACATATATATGTACACACACACACGCACATGCACCTGCAGATTTAGTATGCACATGTTTCCTTGTTCTGTCAGCTGAGAGATCCTGGATCTGGTCTGCAAATACCATTCCAATAAAAGAAATCAGGGCACCTTTAGTCACTGATTTTAGCCCGGGGTAGGAAATATACAAGATGAGCCTGGATCACATTTAGTGCCAGAAAACAAGGAAATACTAAAAGAAAAATCAAGACAAAAACAAAAAGCATAATGATAGGTGTATGTCAAAGGGACATAGGAGTCAACTGAAAGACCTCCCAATGGCCAAAGTGGGAACAATCTGAGTGAAAACATAAACAATATTGATTAAAACCCAAAGTACAAAATACATTTTCTTGAGGTCATGTGGATATAAATGAATGATTGAATAAATAGATGAGTGTGGGAAAATAGACAAATCTCTCATGAAAAAAATATTCAAATAAATTATGTAGATACTGGGCCCTCAGTGAGGTGGGACATAGCCCACCCTTCCTCATTAAGTTCAGGCTTCCTTCCATAGTGACTTCCTTCCAAAAACTATACCTTGACTATAAAAAAACCTAACAAATCTCCCCTAAAGAAACTAAGTAAGGTGATCAAGTTTCACATCAATAGGGATAAGTTATGTTGATAGTATATTCCCTTGTTATGTGATGAAAATGGCATTTTGCCTCTGTGGTCTTCCTTCCAGAAACCCAGAACTCTAGGCGCACCATGATAAAAATATTAGACAAATCCTAATAGAAAGGGTATTCTACAAAATACCTGACCAGCAATCCTCAAAACTGTTAACGTCATTGAAAACAAGGAAAATCTGAGAAACTGTCACAGTCAAGAGGAGCCCAAGGATACATGATGTCTAAATGTAACGTGGAAATCTGGATGGGATCCCGGAACAGAAAAAAAAAGATAGTAGGTACAAACTAAGGAAATCTGAATAAAATATGGCATCCATTTTGTCTTAATCTTGAATTCCAGTGATTCCTGTAAATTATTCCAGTGAATTTTGACTCCAGTTTAATAACCTATTTGACAAAGAAACTTTATTCCCCAAGGGTAAGACAGAAAAGTCTGGAATTTATTAATACTGTCACAAAAGGAAACGCAACTCACATTTACAGATTTTAAAGTATCCAAAATGTTGTAAAAAACCTAAAAATATTTGTGGGGTCCTCAGAACAGCTTAATTGCTACTTAATGCTACAGGGGAAGTTTAAAAATCACTTTTATTCTCTCTCAGATTATTGTATATGCTATCCTGCTGATTGAAACTTGACAATGACAACAATGCCATGTGTCAAGTATCATAAAATGAACATAACAAATAATAAATCATCCATAGCAAGTCAGGAAACAGGCTCCATTGTGGAGGATATTTATTTTTTTAATGTCTCAGGGTCACCTGGTAGGTATAAAGATGGCTTTAAATGCCTTCCTTGGACATACAAAAGTACACTGTGGTGATATAGTGATAATCAGATGGATGAAACTGAGCTGACTAAACCTTATCTCAATACATCTATTCTTTTCTGGATGAAATGGATTTACTAGTCCACAGAATTTCATCCATGAGAAACTTTCTACTATTGGCCTGAAGGATGGGGAACAGATAACTTCAGTACATCACACTTTTTTTGATTACTGAATATTCATAAATAAGCTTTTTAGAGGAAAAAAAATCAGAAAAGATTTTTTTAAGTATGGGAACATAAGATTTTGTCCACTTATATTCTTGTATATACTTGCATTCATCTATACTTTAACCATTTCAATAATTCAATAATTATATATTGTTTGTTATAATAATTCAGGAAAACATCAATTTACACTGTACAAGTGACAGACTGTATCATCCTGTCCCTGATTTATTCTTTATGCTCTTTAATTTCTCAATGAGGAAAAGTGCCATCAGGCAGCAAAACTAACATAGACAAACTTTTTATATAAATTAGGATGTTAAACAGTGTCCAACTCTAGTCTCTGCTTCTGTGAGCCAGGTCTAGAAGGGTGAATCAAGGGCTAATGTGGGGGATTATAGTACAGGCTCTAGTATCAGACTGCTCAATTTGAGTTCTTGCTCCACCACTTGCCAGATTGCTGATTTAGGGCAAAATATGCTTCTGTCTTCTCATCTACAAAATGGGGGAAAATAGCAGCAACTATCATGTGGCTGGCTCCCAGCCAATAAACGAGTATATTCTCACCAGTCATTTACAGCTACTGTCCATTCTGAGCGGGCTGTATGTACCTCAATTCTAATGCACTTATCTGATGCCATATCCATTGTAAATATTTTGAGAGTCACTTATGTCTACATCATAGAATGTTTGTGGTTACTAAATGAGTTAATTGCATGAAAGAACTGATTCAGTGTCTGACAATGAGTTTTCAAAAAATATATAATGTTCTACTATAAATTTCAAGAAATTGAGGTTCTGTTGGGTATTAACTTGGAGGAAAGACTCCTTGGCTCCTATGACATCAAGGTGCCTAAGCCAAAATATTTTGGGTACCACATTTTGAACAGAATGCACTTGAGAAATGTCTTTGGCTTAAAGAACTGATAGTAATCATTAAGGGGTCCAGAGGAAAGGAAAGCAAAAAAAACTGCTTAGAGTTATTCTATTATGTGTAGCTATTGGGGGCGAGGGGGGCAAGGGGAGGGAGGGAGGGAGAGAGAGAGAGAGAGAGAGAGAAGGAGGGAGAGAGGGAGACTAAAGAATTTTGTTGTCTATGGAGAATTACTAAAGCAAGAAAAGATAAAAGTACTCAGCTTGAACACCCTGAAGGTGGCAGCTAAATGTATTTAGCTAAGGGTTTCTCCATTGTTGAATATCTCCATAACCTCAGTGGTAAGAAAATAGGTGTAAATGAGCTTCAACTATATGTAGGGAGATCTTAACTTCTGATAATTCAATACATTTAAGCTTATTCACTATGATTTATCAGAGAAGGAATGTTAATCTATAATATATTAGGAAGAATTCCTTTTAAAAATTGCATTTTTATATGGCACTTATAGATCTAGGCCTTAATTACCTGAACAGGTCAAAAAACCTAACTTCCTGACATTTTTTTCCTACAAATGGGGTGTAACTATAATAAGTTATCTTAATTCTGGTGCATTTTCTTTAAAAAGTTTGTACTGGTTTTCCAATTCCTAAATGAACCAATAGAGCATATCACATTGAAAAAAATGTACTATTACACAACACTAGATAAACAGCATGTCTTATTCTATGTTTATAGTCTACTAAAAGTAAGTGAGAGATATTATCAATGTTTCGGTTATTAAGAATGTCATGACAACCTTAGCTCTGAGTTCCCTCATGTTGGATTAAGTTATGTCCTGAGGGGTTCAGCTCTCCCAAACTTCACCAAATAATCTCATTCTCTTTCCTTAGAGAGCAAAGATTAACCATTCAGAAACTTAATGAGCTGGACAAACAAATACCAGTAGAAGAAAGGTACTTGAGCACTTTAAATAAAATAAATTAGTTTCCATTTGAAAAGTAAATTAGTTGATTTACAAATCTTTTTTCTTCTCAATTTGTACTTCTCTGTGTTTTTAACATCTTCATCAAAATTTCTGTCCCTTCAAAGGAAAAGTCCACTTATGAAAATTTTTTTTTTACTTTTGTTCATCTTCTATTTTAGAACATATCTTCCCACCACAAATATTTTTATATTTTACAATTCTTTCCTCTAAGTTGCCTTTCTAGATATTTACTGATGATTTTCCTACTGAAAAACTGCAATAAAGTCCTGAAAATTCATAGAGAGAAAAATAAGAGAATAAAAATCAAAGATAAAGGAGGATTTATTTAATAATCCATTAGAAAACATTTTCAGTTTTGATATATTTTTAACTGTGGTTACTATGCTTATTAATATGATTTTTTAAAAATTTGTTTTAATATTCAAATATTTTCAAATATACATTATTTTATTATCATGGAATTTTATTTAGAAATATATTTCATAACATGAACAATGTAAGAAAGCTCAATAATATTATTCTAATTTACAAAGAGGCCTATTAGACTTGAGCTAAAATCTGTATATCCTTTCTTTAAACAATGCCTGAAATAGTGAACATTTTATCTGTAATTATGTGAACAGTAATATGAATTATTATACAGTAAGAAGTTTATGGAGGCATGTTAAACACAAACTATGCACATACATAAGTATTAAATTCTTATTTATTTCAAAACATGCTTTCCTTTACCTAAAACTTGCTCCATTATACCACCATGCCTAAATAGTTCCTATATTTCTTTTTGATTACACATTAAATATGACTTCTCCGAAAGCTTTCTCTGACTGCTTAAATCTGACGTATCAATTCAAGAATTGTGTTCCCATAATACTTTAACCAACCCTATCACTGATGTATTATCATATAAGTTATATCCTTTAGCACACAGACAGTGACACTGAATTTTCTAGTCAGTATATGGATTTAAGGTGTCAACTAGAAAATTCTTAACTTGCCTTGAACATGGAGATCTCTATTTACCTTTGAATGTTGAGGGAATCGTAGGCCTTAATTTGAGAAAAATAACTCAGCTAGACAATGTTAGCCTTGTATGTCACATTAAAGGGCCTGGATTTTAATTTGTAGAGTTTGTGGAACAATTTAAAAGAATTTAAGCAAGAATGAGACATAATCTTTTTCATATGGAGAGCCTTCTCTGATGGTGCAATTGAAAACAGGATTTTTTCCGCTTCCCTGCTTGCCCATTTCTGTTCCCTTCTAACCTTAAAAGAACCTAATTATAGGAATAAGATCACTAAGTAATTGAAACTAACTCCTGACTTATGCTCTCCTGAATGTACACCATATCTTGTCTAACCTGTTGATTCTATTCCTAGATAAAGAGTAAAGAATTAAGCAGTTAAAAAAAGACTAGCTCTCTACCCCGAAAAGCCCCCTTAGCAATCATTCAGGCAGACCATGCAAAGCAAGATAACATCTGAAGAGAGAGTCAGCCAGTCTGCATGCAATGGAGCATGATGCGGAACCCAACCTCCTGCCTCCATGGTTCACTAAGATTCTCCCACACACCCCATTCTTCCCTTTAAAAACTGTCATGGCTGAGCGGAATCTTCAGAGTTGGTCTCTGGACACAAGTCCACCATCTCCCCAGATTGCCGGCTTTTCTGATTAAAGCACCTTTCCTTTCTACTGACACTTGCCTCTCGAACTATTGGCTTATGAGCAGCAAGCAGCTGAACCTGGGTTCGTTAACATGATGGAATACATTTGGGGTCGGGAGGTAAGATGGTAACACCAGAAGAATGGTGACCAACAAATGAGAAATTATAAATCCCTAAATAAGATGACTGAAATAAGGACTGAAGAAAAATAACAGAGGACAAATATATATCAGAGATGAAAATGTTAGGTAATTGACAATTAACCAAATGTGAAAAGTAAGAGATAAAAGAAAGAGTCAAGACTGACTAATTCTTCAATCATACTGACAAAATGAAGAATCCTCACACATTGTTGATTGTTGTTGTTTCTTGTGTGAGTGTGTGACTGTGTGGCAGTGAGTGATATTTAAAGAGTAGAGAGAAGATTTTTCCACCTTTTTTATAGTACATATTATGTAATGAAATATACGTTTTTTCCCCCAGATTTCTTTATACTTTAATTTTTCTATTTTATTTAAATTTTAATATTTGTCTTAAAAACATTGAAGTTGGAGACATAAATTTGTCAATTAAAGAGGAAATTAGAGAACACATAGCATGAGAGGCTGTTGAATTTTTTAAAAAAATCATTATCATCATTTTGAATTCTTAAACTGACTTCTATTAAAAAATATTAACAGCTGTTACCTAGATATATCCTTTATCTCTATAAATAAATTGCCCATTACTTATAAATAAAATGAAATAAAAATTAATTATAAGCATTAAATATTAATTTCCCTAAGAAGTGGGTATTCTATTTATTTTAAATAAGAGGTAACTTGAAAAGCAGCAGTATTTGAGAAATAAAACATGAAATAAATAACAAAATAAAAATTATGTCTTAATAGTTTGCCATCTCTCTCATTTTTATCTAAATATTTCCTCTTTTGTGTTAAATTTCAAATGTCTTTAAAAGGAAAATAAAAATGAATTTTGATATTTAATGATTCTTTAGAACAGAAAATCCTCCCCAAGATTGCTCAGTGCAACCAGTCATCAAGTCAAGACATGCTGGCTGATGAAAAGCAGGACAGATGAGGCAGCAGTCACTGTGACAGTTATAACTACATTTCTGGTCACAAGTCCACAAAATTTGTATGAAACCCAGTAGCAATAACTATCACGAGTGAATATTATTATGTGAAAATCCTAGTGAAAGGTGAAATGGTTATGGTTTCATAGCAAGATCATCCCCACTTCAGTGATATTCAGAACGCCACTCTCAAGTCACTTCTTCAGATAGAGTTTTCCTGAACACACTAGCTAAAGAGTCCCACACCTGCCCCACATCCAGGGCTTTCCCATTAAGCTCCTTATTTCTTCTTGGTGTTCCTTACTTCAGAAACAAAAGGTTTAATGTGTGTATCTTCCCATTGGGAAGGGCCCAATAGAGGCAGGAATGCTCCATGACTTATTCACTGTTGTGACCTCACGACTTACAAAGTGCCTGGGTTAGGAGAGCAGCTCAAAAACAGTTATGAAAATAAACTAATAGGGGAGACCTTCAAGATAGTAGAAGAGTAAGACATGGAGATAACCTTCCTTCCCACAAATACATCTACATGTGGAACAACTCCTACAGAACACCTACTGAACGCTGGCAGAAGACCTCAGACTTCCCAAAAGGCAAGAAACTCCCCCACATACCTGGGTAGGGCAAAAAAGAAAAAGAAAAAACAGAGACAAAAGAACAGGGATGAGACCTGCACTTCTGGGAGGGAGGTGTGAAGGAGGAAAAGTTTCCACCCACTAGGAAACCCCTTCACTGGCGGAGATGGGGGGTGGCGGGAGGGAAGCTTCAGAGCCACGGAGGAGAACGCAGCAACAGGGGTGTGGAGGGCAAAGCGGAGAGATTCCCACACAGAGGATCTGTGCCAACCAGCACTCACCGGCCCAAGAGGCTTGTCTGCTCACCCGACAGGGCGGGCGGGGGCTGGGAGCTGAGGCTGGAGCTTCAGAGGTCAGATCCCAGGAAGAGGACTGGGGTTGGATGCGTGAACACAGCCTGAAGGGAGCTACTGCGCCACAGCTACTGGAATGGAGTCCAGGAAAAGTCTGGACCTGCCTAAGATGTAAGAGACCACTGTTTTGGGGTGTGTGAGGAGTGGAGATTCAGAGCACTGCCTAAACGAGCTCCAGACACAGGCGCGAGCTGCAGCTATCAGAGTGGACCCCAGACATGGGTGTGAGACGCTAAGGCTGCTGCTGCAGCCACAAAGAAGCCTGTGTGCAAGCACAGGTCACTATCCACACCTCCCCTCCCAGGAGCCTGTGTAGCCCACCACTGCCAGGGTCCCATGATCCAGGGAGAATTTCTCTGGGAGAACGCACGGCACGTCTCAGGCTGGTGCAGCGTCATGCTGGCCTCTGCCCGCCACAGGCTCACCCCGCATTTGTACCCTTCCCTCCCCACCGGCCTGAGTGAGCCAGAGCCCCTGAACCAGCTGCTCCTTTAACCCCATCTTGTCTGAGCAAAGAACAGACGCCTTCAGGCGACATACATGCAGACGCTGGGCCAAATCCAAAGCTGAACCCCAGTAGCTGTGCAAACAAAGAAGACAAAGAGAAGTTTCACCCAGCAGCCTCAGGAGCAGTGGGTTAAATCTCCACAATGAACTTGCTGTACCCTGCATCTGTGAAATACCTGAATAGACAACAAATCATCCCAAAATTGACGCAGTGAACTTTGGGAGCAACGATAGATATATATTTTCCTTTTTCTCTTTTCTGTGAGTGTGTATGAGTATGCTTCTTTGTGTGATTTTCTCTGTATAGCTTTGTTTTCACCATTTGTCCTAGGGTTCTGTCTCTCTGTTTTTTTTGTTTTTTTTACTCTTTATTTTTTTTTAAATTTTCATAATGATTTTTTATTTCTTATTTTAGTAATTTTATTTTATTTTCTTTCCCCTTCTTTCTTTCTTTCTCTCTTTCTCTGTTTCTTTCTTTCCTGCTTTTGTTCTGAGCTGCGTGGCTGACAGGGTCTTGGAGCTCTGGTTGGGTGTCAGGGTGTGCCTCTGAGGTGGGACAGCCGAGTTCAGGACATTGGTCCCCCAGAGACCTCCTGGCTCCATGTAATACCAAGTGGCAAAAGCTCTCCCAGAGATCTCCATCTCAGTGCTAAGACCCAGTTCCACTCAACAACCAGCAAGCTACAGTGCTGGACACCCTATGAAAAACAACTAAGAAGACAGGAACACAACCCCACCCATTAGCAGAGAGGCTGCCTAAAATCATAATAAGGTAACAGACATGCTAAAACACACCACCAGACGTGGGCCTGTCCAACAGAAAGACAAGATCCAGCCTTATCCACCAGAACAGAGGCACTAGTCCCCTCTACCAGTAAGCCTACACAACCCACTGAACCAACCTTACCCACTGGGGACAGACACCAAAAACAACAGAAACCACGAATGTGTAGCCTGCAAAAAGCAGACCCCAAACACAGTAAGTTAAGCATAATGAGAAGACAGAGAAACACACAACAGATGAAGGAGCAAGGTAAAAACCCACGAGACCAAACAAACGAAGAGGAAACAGGAAGTCTACCTGAAGAAGAATTCAGAGTAATGATAGTAAAGATGATCAAAAATCTTGGAAATAGAATGGAGAAAATACAAGAAATGTTTAACAAGGACCTAGAAGAACTAAAGAGCAAACAAACAATGATGAACAACACAATAAATGGAATTAAAATTCTCTAGAAGGAATCAGTAGCAGAATAACTGAGTCAGAAAAACAGATAAGTGACCTGGAAAATAAAAAAATGGAAATAACTACTGCAGAGCAGAATAAAGAAAAAATAATTAAGAGAATCGAGGACAGTCTCAGAGACCTCTGGGGCAACATTAAACACACCAACATTCAAATTACATGTGTCCCAGAAGAAGAGAAAAAGAAAGGGACTGAGAAAATATTTGAAGAGATTATACTTGAAAACTTCCCTCATATGGGAAAGGAAATAGTCAATCAAGTCCAGGAAGTGCAGAGAGTTCCATACAGGATAAATCCAAAAAGAAACACGCCAAGACACATATTAATCAAACTATCAGAAATAAATATACAAAGAAAAAATATTAAAAGCAGCAGGGGACAAACAACTAACATACAAGGGAATCCTCATAATGTTAACAGCTTACCTTTCAACAGAAACTGCAAGCCAGAAGGGAGTGGCAGGACATATTTAAAGTGATGAAAGGGAAAAACCTACAAACAAGATGACTCTACCAAGCAAGGATCTCATTCAGATTCAACAGAGAAATGAAAACCTTTACAGACAAGCCAAAGCTAAAAGAATTCAGCACTGCCAAACCAGCTTTACAACAAATGCTAAAGGAACTTCTCTAGGAGGAAGCACAAGAGAAGGAAAAGATCTACAATAATAAACCAAAAACAATTAAGAAAATGGTGATAGGAACACACATATCGATAATTACCATAAATGTAAATGGATTTAATGCTCCAACAAAAGACACAGACTGGCTGAACAGATACAAAAACAAGACCCATATATATGCTATCTACAAGAGACCCACTTCAAACCTAGCGACACATACACACGGAAAGTGAGGGGATGGAAAAAGATATTCCACACAAATGGAAATGAAAAGAAAGCTGGCATAGCAATTCTCATATCAGACAAAATAGACTTTAAAATAAAGACTATTACAAGAGACAAAGAAGGACACTACATAATGATCAAGGGATCAATCCAAGAAGAAGATATAAGTATTGCAAATATTTATGCACCCAACATAGGAGCACCTCAATACATAAGGCAAACACTAACAGCCATAAAAGGGGAAATCGACAGGAACACAATAATAGTAGAGGACTTTAACACCTTATTTTCACCAATGGACAGATCATCCAAAATGCAAATAAATAAGGAAACACAAGCATTAATAGATACTTTAAACAAGATGGACTTAATTGATATTTACAGGGCATTCCATCCAAAAACAACAGAATATATTTTCTTCTCAAGAGCTCATGGAACATTCTCCTGGATAGATCATATCTGGGTCACAAATTAACCCTTGGTAAATTTAAGAAAACTGACATCGTATCAAGTATCTTTTCTGACCACAATGCTATGAGACTAGATATCAATTACAGGAAAAAATCTGTAAAAAATGCAAACACATGGAGGCTAAACAATACACTACTTAATAAACAAGAGATCACTGAAGAAATCAAAGGGGAAATCAGAAAATACCTAGAAACAAATGACAATGAAAACACGATGTCTCAAAACCTATGGGATGCAGCAAAAGCAGTTCTAAGAGGGAGTTTATAGCAACACAATCCTACCTCAAGAAAAAAGAAAAATCTCAAATAAACAACATAACCTTACACTTAAAGCAATTAGAGAAAAAAGAACAAAATACCCCCAAAGTTAGCAGACGGAAAGAAATCATAAAGATCAGATCAGAAATAATTGAAAAAGAAATGAAGGAAACGATAGCAAAGATCAACAAAACTAAAAGCTAGTTCTTTAAGAAGATCAACAAAATTGATAAACCATTAGCCAGGCTCATCAAGAAAAAAAGGGAGAAGATTCAAATCAACAGAATTAGAAATGAAAAAGGAGAAGTAACAACTGACACTGAAGAAATACAAAGGATCAAGAGAGATTATTACAAGCAACACTATGCCAGTAAAATGGACAGCCTGGAAGAAATGGACAAATTCTTAGAAAAGCACAACCTTCCGAGACTGAACCAGGAAGGAATAGAAAATATGAACAGACCAATCACAAGCACTGTAATTGAGACTGTGATTTAAAATCTTCCGACAAACAAAAACCCAGGACCAGAGGAATTCACAGACGAATTCTACCAAACATTTAGAGAAGAACTAACACCTATCCTTCTCATACTCTTCCAAAATATAGCAGGAGGAGGAGGAACACTCCTACACTCATTCTACGAGGCCACCATCACCCTGATACCAAAACCAGACAACGATGTCACAAAAAAAGAAAACTACAGGCCAATATCACTTATGAACATAGATGAGAAAATCTTCAACAAAATACTAGCAAATGGAATGCAGCAGCACATTAAAAGGATCATACACCATGATCATGTGGGGTTTGTCCCAGGAATGCAAGGATTCTTCTATATAGGCAAATCAAAAAATGTGATACACCTTATTAACAGATTGAATGATAAAAACCATATGATAATCTCAATAGATGCAGAAAAAGCTTTTTACAAAATTCAACACCTATTTATGATAAAAACCCTCCAGAAACTAGGCATAGAGAGAACGAATTCAGCACTGCCAAACCAGCTTTACAACAAATGCTAAAGGAACTTCTCTAGGAGGAAGCACAAGAGAAGGAAAAGATCTACAATAATAAACCAAAAACAATTAAGAAAATGGTGATAGGAACACACATATCGATAATTACCATAAATGTAAATGGATTTAATGCTCCAACAAAAGACACAGACTGGCTGAACAGATACAAAAACAAGACCCATATATATGCTATCTACAAGAGACCCACTTCAAACCTAGCGACACATACACACGGAAAGTGAGGGGATGGAAAAAGATATTCCACACAAATGGAAATGAAAAGAAAGCTGGCATAGCAATTCTCATATCAGACAAAATAGACTTTAAAATAAAGACTATTACAAGAGACAAAGAAGGACACTACATAATGATCAAGGGATCAATCCAAGAAGAAGATATAAGTATTGCAAATATTTATGCACCCAACATAGGAGCACCTCAATACATAAGGCAAACACTAACAGCCATAAAAGGGGAAATCGACAGGAACACAATAATAGTAGAGGACTTTAACACCTTATTTTCACCAATGGACAGATCATCCAAAATGCAAATAAATAAGGAAACACAAGCATTAATAGATACTTTAAACAAGATGGACTTAATTGATATTTACAGGGCATTCCATCCAAAAACAACAGAATATATTTTCTTCTCAAGAGCTCATGGAACATTCTCCTGGATAGATCATATCTGGGTCACAAATTAACCCTTGGTAAATTTAAGAAAACTGACATCGTATCAAGTATCTTTTCTGACCACAATGCTATGAGACTAGATATCAATTACAGGAAAAAATCTGTAAAAAATGCAAACACATGGAGGCTAAACAATACACTACTTAATAAACAAGAGATCACTGAAGAAATCAAAGGGGAAATCAGAAAATACCTAGAAACAAATGACAATGAAAACACAATGACCCAAAACCTATGAGTTGCAGCAAAAGCAGTTTTAAGAGAGTTTAAAGCATTACAATCCTACCTCAAGAAACAAGAAACATCTCAAATAAACAACCAAACCTTACACCTAAACCAATTAGAGAAAGAAGAAAAAAAACCCCTCAAAGTTACCAGAAGAAAAGAAATCATAGAGATGTGATCAGCAATAAATGAAAAAGAAATGAAGGAAACAATAGCAAAGATCAATAAAACTAAAAGCTGGTTCTTTGAGAAGATAAACAAAATTGATAAAGCATTAGCCAGACTCATCAAGAAAAAAAGGGAGAAGACTCAAACCAATAAAATTAGAAATGAAAAAGAAGTAACAACTGACACTGTAGAAATACAAATGATCATGAGCGATTACTACAAGCAACTATATGCCAATAAAATGGACAACCTGGAAGAAATGGACAAATTCCTAGAATAGCACAAACTTCTGAGACTGAACAAAGAAGAAATAGAAAATATAAACAGACCAATTACACAGACTGAAATTGAGACTGTGGTTAAAAATCTTCCAACAAACAAAAGCCCAGGACCAGATGGCTTCATAGGAGAATTCTATCAAACATTTAGAGAAGAGCTAACACCTATCCTTCTCAAACTCTTCCAAAATATAGCAGAGAGAGGAACACTCCCAAACTCATTCTATGAAGCCACCATCACGCTGACACCAAAAACAGACAGAGATGTCACAAAGAAAGAAAACTACCGGCCAATATCACTGATGAACACAGAGGCAAAAATCTTCAACAAAATACTAGCAAGCAGAATCCAACAACACAGTAAAAGGATCATACACCATGATCAAGTGGGATTTATCCCAGGAATGCAAGGATTCTTTAATATACACAAATCAATCAATGTGATACACCATATACGCAAACTGAAGGATTAAAAACCATATAATCATCTCAATAGATGCAGAGAAAGCTTCTGACAAAATTCAACACCCATTTATGATAAAAACCCTCCAGAAAGTAAGGACAGAGGGAACTTACCTCAACATAATAAAGGCCATATATGACAACCCCACAGCCAGCATCATTCTCAACGGTGAAAAACTGAAACCATTTCCACTAAGATCAGGAACAAGACAAGGTTGCCCATTGCCATCACTATTATTCAACATAGTTTTGGAAGTTTTAGCCACAGCAATCAGAGAAGAAAAAGAAATAAAAGGAATCCAAATCAGAAAAGAAGAAGTAAAGCTGTCACTGTTTGCAGATGACATGATACTATACATAAAGAATCCTACCAGAAAACTATTAGAGCTAATCAATTAATCTGGTAAAGTTGCAGGATACAAAATTAATGCACAGAAATCTCTTGCATTGCTATACACTAATGATGAAAAATCTGAAAGAGAAATTAAGGAAACACTCCCATTAACCATTGCAACAAAAAGAATAAAATACCTAGGAATAGACCTACCTAAGGAGACAAAAGACCTGTATGCAGAAAACTATAAGACACTGATGACAGAAATTAAAGATGATACAAATAGATGGAGAGATATACCATGTTCTTGGATTGGAAGAATCAACATTATGAATATGACTATACTACTCAAAGCAGTCTACAGATTCAATGCAATCCCTATCAAACTACCAATGGCATTTTTCACAAAACTAGAATAAAAAATTGCACAATTTGTATGGAATCACAAAAGACACCGAATACCCAAAGCAATCTTGAGAACGAAAAATGAAGCTGAAGTAATCAGGCTCCCTGACTTCAGACTATACTACAAAGCTACAGTAATCAAGACAGTATGGTATTGGCACAAAAACAGAAATATAGATCAATGGAACAGGATAGAAAGCCCAGAGATATGGTCACCTTATCTTTGA
>NC_041219.1:82084762-82091095 GCF_002837175.3 Physeter macrocephalus | reverse complement strand
AAACTCAAAATGGATTAAAGACCTAAATGTAAGGCCAGACACTATAAAACTCTTAGAGGAAAACATAGGAAGAACACCCTATGACATAAATCACAGCAACCTCCTTTTTGACCCACCTCCTAGAGAAATGGAAATAAAAACAAAAATAAACAAATGGGGACTAATGAAACTTAAAAGCTTTTGCACAGCAAAGGAAACCAAAAACAAGATGAAAAGACAACCCTCAGAATGGGAGACAATATTTGAAAATGAAGCAACTGACAAAGGATTAATCTCCAAAATTTACAAGCAGCGCATGCAGCTCAGTATCAACAAAACAAAAAACCCAATCCAAAAATTGGCAGAAGACCTAAACAGACATTTCTCCAAAGAAGAAATACAGATTGCCAACAAACACAAGAAAGAATGCTCAACACCACTAATCATTAGAGAAATGCAAATCAAAACTATAATGAGGTATCACCTCACACCAGTCAGAATGGCCATCATCAAAAAATCTACAAACAATAAATGCTGGAGAGGTCTTGGAGATAAGGGAACCCTCTTGCACTGTTGGTGGGAATGTAAACTGATATAGCCACTATGGAGAACAGTAGGAGGTTCCTTAAAAAACTAAAAATAGAACTTCCATATGACCCAGCAATCCCACTACTGGGCATATACCCTGAGAAAATCAGAATTCAAAAAGAGTCATGTACCACAATGTTCACTGCAGCTCTATTTACAATAGCCAGGACATGGAAGCAACCTAAGTGTCTATCATGAGATGAATGGATAAAGAAGATGCGGCACATATATACCATGGAATATTACTTGGTCATAAAAGAAACGAATTTGAGTTATTTGTAGTGATGTGGATGGACCTAGAGACTGTCATACAGAGTGAAGTAAGTCAGAAAGAGAAAAACAAATACCGTATGCTAACACATATATATGGAATTAAAGAAAAAATAAGTGGTTATGAAGAACCTAGGGGCAGGACAGGAATAAAGGCACAGACGTTGAGAATGGACTTGAGGACAATGGGAGGGGGAAGGGTAAGCTGTGACGAAGTGGGAGAGTGGCATGGACTTATATATACTACCAAATGTAAAATAGATAGCTAGTGGGAAGCAACCACATAGCACAGAGAGATCAGCTCGGTGCTTTGTCACCACCTAGCGGGGTGGGATTGGGAGGGAGTCACAAGAGGACAGAGATATGGGGATATACGTATATGTATAGCTGATTCAATTTGTTTTAAAGTAGAAACTAACAGACCATTGTAAAGCAATTATACTCCAATAAAGATGTTAAAAAATAAAATAAAATAAAATATAAAATTTGTTATTATATAATATCATTAAATAATATTATAGGTATTCATTCTTAGATTGCATATATAGGGCTAACTGATATCAATGTCATTTTTGGCCTTACAGTTACACACTGTATGTTACAAATGTCAGCCCCTTAGCCAAACTATGCTCAAGGGTAATTTTTAAGAAAGTTGAACTTTTCTTCACCTCTTGTTCTTTGGCTGTCCACCAGCTCTCAATCCAACCTGTCAATTTTCCTTACTCTTTCACTTTACAACCTACATCAGCTTCTGGTACCAAATACTGTAAAATGGTTCTTCAAAACTGAGTTAGTACATTATGTTGGTTACATATCAATTTTTGGTCCAAGGTGTAAAACCATATAAAATGCCAAGAAGCAAGTTATGCTATGTTGTTCTTTCCTAGAAGGGTCACTGGGACTTTTAGTGGACTATCTGTGTAAATGTGTTAACTACAAATACAGTTAAAAGGCACTTCAAAAGCTATTAGGATTAGTCTTTCCCTACCTGGCAATGTATGTGCCATTATAATTTTCTTGCTGTGTATGTGTCTGTATACAACAATATGCCAGATAGGATACCAGGATCATTATAAGTATCTGAATATTATACTCTTTTTCTATTACACAGAGAAAAGGACTCCTACTTACATTTAAGGTATTTAGAGAGTAAAAAAATCAAATACTATGAAGATAACTTATTTTTTCTGATAAGAAAAATCAGATGTTTTCTGTTTCCAAATATGTATTAATGTCCCTTTAGTTGTTTTCTATGCTAAAATTTATATTCGAATAAAAAATCACAATATTTACTTTTTTATATGCAAGTTGCAGTAAAGGATTATGTAAATAGCAAAATAATCCTCATTTTATTTCCACTTCCATCATTTTCTACAAAAATGTGAATGAAACCTGAGTATTTGTTTTTGTTCAAGAGCCTTATTATCAGTAGAATAGGGGACTTATTTTCTTCAGCATTATTCATTTAATTTCCTTTCTTTGTTGTGCTTAATTTTGATGTTACTTGTGTGTGCTTACTAAAGTGGATGAGTTGGACTTCCTCGGTGGCGCAGTCATTAAGAATCCACCTGCCATGGGCTTCCCTGGTGGCGCAGTGGTTGAGAATCCACCTGCCAATGCAGGGGACACGGGTTCGTGCCCCGGTCCGGGAAGATCCCACATGCCACGGAGCGGCTGGACCCATGAGCCATGGCCACTGAGCCTGTGCATCCGGAGCCTGTGCTCCGCAACGGGAGAGGCCACAACAGTGAGAGGCCCGTGTACCACAAAAAAAAAACAAAACAAAACAAAAAAAACAATCCGCCTGCCATTGCAGGGGACACAGGTTCGAGCCCTTGTCAGGGCAGGAAATATCCCACATGCTGTGGAGCAACTAAGCCAGTGTGCCACTACTACTGAGGCTGCACTCTAAACCCACAAGCCAACTACTGAGCCCACGTGCCACAACTGCTGAAGCCCGTGTGCCTAGAGCCTATGCTCCGCAACAAGAGAAGCCACCGCAATGAGAAGCCCACCCACCTCAATGAAGAGTAGCCCCAGCTTGCAGCAACTAGAGAAAGCCCATGTGCAGCAACAGACCCAATGCAGCCAAAAATAAATAAATTAAAAACAAAAAGATGGATGAGTTGCCATAAATTTTTGATTTGTGAAATGATTAACAATCCCTTCTTCTTGCACTTTTTAAAACAAAGTTTTGAAGTAATTTCAGATTTTCAGATATTACAAAAATAATACAAGTGATTATCTTACACCTTGTGTATTACTGGGTGCTTTCCATTTGCCCATTTGTTTCTCTGTCCCCAGTTCTTGGGGATTCAGCAAATGTTTCAAGATTAAGGTTCCTATATTAATCAGAGGATAAAAAAACAAAGGCAGGATGCACAGTTACATTTAAATTCCAGATAAATAATGAGTAAATATTTAGTACAAGTGTGTCCCATTCAATATTTGACACACATTAGAAAAGTATTCACTGTTTATCTAAACTTCAAATTTAACCCAGTACCCTGTATTTTTCCTGGCAACCCTAACTGAGATAGGTATCTGTCAAGTGATTTAGGCCCCTTGAATTTTCAATGTACCACTCCAGTCTTGTATGACAACAAAAACTTGGCTGGTTTCTCTGTCCCTTTCAGTGGCCCTGGGTCAGGCTTAGAGTCAGACTTTCCCATAACCAGAACAGGCAACCAGAATATGCATAATGCTTCCAGAGGCTGCTGAGGAACATCAGCTCATCTCTGAAAGTCTACCACCTCTATGGAGTTTTATTCCTTTGAGTCCTCATTATTTCTTCAGCAATATGTTGCCTTTAAATATATGATTTATATAATCATTATAGACTTTCCTATTTGTTCTCAATGGAATGGCCGAGCTACTGCAATCTACTCTGTATTGCTTAGCATCCAAAATGGTTTTATATGAATTATATTTTATTACCTTTTAGTTTAAAATGTATTCTTAACCTTATTATAATTTCTTTTCTAACCCACAAGTTACTTAAAGTGTAATTTTACAATGTTTGACATACAGCTTTTCTAAAATTCTTTTTATGTCACTGGTTTATGACAATTCTATTTTGGTCACAGGACGTACTCTATGTAATTCAAATACTTGAAATCGCTGTAGATTTTCTTTATGACTCATTATCTGGTCCAGTTTTGTAAATGTTCTATGCTTGAAATGCACATAACTTGTGCATTATTTTATTATATATGCCAATTCAGTCAAATATGTTAATTATAGGTTCAAATATTCCATATCAATACTGATTTTTTAGCCACTAGTTCAGTGAACAAAACAAACCATATTTTTAGTTCAAACTTGTTGTTTCTTAATATTTTAGATGTTTCTCTTATACTGCTGGATTGTTTCAGCCAGGCTGACAATCTTTGTCTTTTAAATGGAGTGTTACATTGTTTAATATATATTTACTCATTGATATAACTGGATATAACACCAGTGTATTATTTGGTGCCTGCCATTGCTCGCTCCTTTTTCTTTTTCTTCACTCCTTTTTTTGCTTTATTTTGTATTTTCTAAATCATTATATACAATTCCTTCAATTCATTTGGGAAATAAAAACTATATTTCTTTTAAAAGTTCCTCTATGTATTTAAACATGAATATATAACTCATCAAAATTTGAGATAATTAGCATCTTCACTTTCCCTTTGAATAATAATAAGATGTTAAAACAGTCGATTTATTCCATTTCACTTTGTGCTGTTATTTTACTCTTTAACTTTCACTTTTTAAATCTCACTGCATAAGTTTGCTTGGGATCCCATAATAAAATACCATATACTGGGTGGTTTAAACAACAGAAATTTATTTTCTCACAATTCTGGAAGCTAGATGTTTAAGATTAAGGTGTTGTCAGGTTTGTTCCTTCTGAGGCCCCTTTCTTTGGCTTGCTGATGACTGCCTCTTGCTGTGTCCTTACAAGTTCATCCCTCTGACGGTATTGTCTGTGTCCTAATCTCTTCTTTTATAAGAACAGTAGTCATATTTAATTAGGACCCATCCTAATAACCTCATTTTAACTAAATTACCTCTTTAAAGGCCTTATTGCTAAACAGAGTCACATTCTGAGATTACATGGGTTAGGATTTCAACATATAAACTTGAAGAGAACACAATTCAGCCCAAAATACCCACTAAATATTGTTATTGTTACTGTTTTATTCAACCAAATTGGTTAATTTTATTTAAATGTACCTATTTCACTTTCTTGCTCATTACTTCTTTTTGCATTTTAGGCCTCTACTATGGAATTACTTTATCTTCTTCTTGAATTACATAGTTGTAATTGTCCTTGGCAAGTATTTACAATACTTGTGGCAAAGTCTCTTGGTTTTGGTCTGAAAATGAATGCATGTATTATTTTCCCTGAGCACACTAAATACATCATTTCACATATTTTGGCTTCCATTGATTCTGATGAAGAGTGAGTGTTTATGTGGACAATCATTGAAAGTAGTATATCCTTTTTTTATGACTGATTTTAAGACCACTGTTTTGTTTCATATTTCATGGCTTCACCATGATGCATGTATGTATAGGTTTCCCTTTTATTTATCCTGTTGGCATTTTTCAGTATTATTTTTTTAATCTGCAGAATCTAGGTGGGTATAATGTAAGTGATGTGTGATAGCAAGTATGGTAAAATGTTAAAGGTAGAGTCTATGTGTACGTTGCAAAATTCTTTCAATTTTTCCATTTATTTGACATTTTTTATAATAAAATGTTGGAAAATTAATTATTCTCTATACACCAGCACAAAATACAAAAAAAGAAAGTGCATAATAAGTATCCAGAACTTCAAATATTTAAAGTAGTATACTAAAACACCAAATATTTAGGAATACATCTAAAAATGATGTGCAAGTCTTAACAGTAAACTACACACGATATAAACACTAAAATAGATCCAAGTAAGTAGTGGTATACTCCATCTTTACGAACTGGAAGACAATACTGCAAAAATGTCGATTTATCTCAAATTGAACTATAGAATCAACACACTCCCAAGAAAAGTCTTTTCAGATTTTGTGATGTATGGAAATTGGCAAAAGAATTTGAATATTTATATAACACAGGACAAAAATAGACAAGTTAGTCTTAGAGAAGTGTAACAAACTGAAAAGACTTATACTACAAAGCTACAGTAACAATGACAACATAGTATTGGTCAAGAATAAACAAATGGGCATATGAACCAATAGAGAATATAGAAACCAATCCACACATATATGGTCACTTGATTCATGACTATAGGACATAGCAGTGCAGTGGGAAAAGTATAATCTTTAAGGAAGTATTGTTGAATCAACTAGATACACATAGAGGGGGAAAAAATCTTGATCCCTTACCTACATTAAAAAATATCAATCCAGGGGCTTCCCTGGTGGCGCAGTGGTTGCGCGTCCGCGTGCCGATGCAGGGGAACCGGGTTCGCGCCCCGGTCTGGGAGGATCCCACATGCCGCGGAGCGGC
>NC_041219.1:82026673-82084714 GCF_002837175.3 Physeter macrocephalus | reverse complement strand
AAAAAAAAAAAAAAAAAAAAAAAAAAAAAATCAATCCAGATGAATAATAAATCTAAAAGATAAAAAATCTTCTAGAAGAAAATAGGAGAATACAGACAGTTCCTGACTTATGATGGTTCAACTTAACTATTGTTCAACTTTATGATGGTACAAAAGCGATATGCATTCAGTAGAAACTGTACTTTGAATTTTGATCTTTTACCAGGCAAGTGATATGCCCAACAATAGTCTCTTGCCATGCTGGGCAGCAGCAATGAACTGCAGCTCCCAGTCAGCCACATGGACATGGGGGTAAACAACCAATAGACTTACAACTATTCTGTTTTTCACTTTCAGTGCAGTATTAGACAAATTACATGAGAGAGTCAACACTTTATTATAAAATGGGCTTTGTGTTAGATGACTTGGCCCAGCTGTAAGCTAATGTAACTGTTCAGAGCACATTTAAGGTAGTCTAGGCTAAGCTAAGATGTTCAATAGGTTAGGCATACTAAATGCTTTTCCGAATTACGATATTTTCAATTTATGATAGGTTAATCAGGATGTAGCCCCGCCATAAGTCAAGAAACACCTGTATCTTCATGTTCTTAGGGTAGGAAAATATTTCTTAAAAGTATCACAAAATGCCTAACTATAATGAAACTTATTAACTTAAATTTATTGAAATTAAGAACTTCTGTTCATCAAAAAAACCCACTAAGAGATGATGTTTCATCCTAAGGCAAGTAGAAAAAGTTCACAATACCTCTTTCCCATTATGTCTAATACAGCATGGAATAACCAGAGTATCAAATTATTTTAGGTTTTACAATTGAGGTGGCAAAGAGGTATGAAGCTCACAGGTCTTATCATTTCCTTACATGTCCTAGTCAATTTAATCATAGTACTTAGCATTTCTTTTCTCATGAAAACAAAGGAGAACATTTCTAGTTAATGGCTACTAGAGTTAAATCAATTTAAATGTATGACATAAATTGACACAGTGAGATTTTAAAAACATAATTTTATTTTTATTATTTAATGAGCAGAATAGAATATTTGATCACAAGAATTATAATTTTGAAAGAAGAATAAGTAAAAAAAGAATTGAAAATGCATAAAAAAGAGAGGATGTTTCAGAGTATAAGATATTTGCAATACACATATCTGTCAAAGGATGAATATCAAGAGTAAGTAACTGTTTCAGATCCATAAGAAAACTTCAGGGAACTCTAAAAAATGAGAAAAATACTTGAATAGGTACTTTATTTAAAAAGATATATCAACATTCAATAAGTATATAAAAATATTCTGAATCTGTTTAGTCATAAGAGAACATATACAACACAGAAATAATGAGATATTCAAAATACTTACCCAAGTGGCAACAATTAAAATATACAATACCAAGTGTTGGTGAGTTTCTCATATTATTTGTATTACTGTAAATTGGTGCAATCACTTTGGAAAAGTTTTTGATGGTATCTAATAAAGCAAAATCTTTGTATTCTATATGAACCAGATCCTAAATAAATAACCTAGAAAAATGTATACATATGTGAACCAAAAGATAAAAGATATATACAAGTATTTTCATAACAACACTAATAGTCCAACCTCAACACCCATTAACAGTATAATGGATCACAGTACTGGAATTCTTAGCCACAGCAATAAGACAAGAAAAATAAATTAAAAGGAGTCAAAATTGGAAAGAAACAAGTAAAATCATGACTGCAGATAACATGATACTATATATAGGAAATCCTGAAGATGTGAGCAAAAATCTATTAGAACTAATAGAACGAATTCAGTAAAGCTGTGAGATATAAAATTGATATACAGCAATCAGCTGTGTTCCTATACCCTAACAATGAACTATCTGAAAGAGAAATTAAGAAAAGAATTCCATTTACAATTGCATCAAAAAAAATAAAATGCCCATGAATAACTCTAACCAAGAAGGTAAAAGATCTGTACTCAGAAAACTATAACACATTGATGAAAGAAATTGAACATGGTACAAGTGGAAAGATAAATTGTGCTTATGAATTGGAAGAATTAATATTGTTAAAATGATCACACTCCCCAAGGAAATCTACAGATTCAATGAAATCTTTATCAAAATGCCAATGGCATTTTTCACAGAAGTAGAACAAGTAACTCAAACTTTTATGGAAACACAGAAGATCCTGACGAGCCAACAAAAATCTTGAGAAAGAAGAACAAAACTGGAGATATCACGCTCCCTGATTTCAAACTTTACTACAAAGCTACAGTAATCAAAACAGTATGGTACTGGCACGAAAACAGACACATAGGTTAATGGAACACAATAGAGAGCCAAGAAACAAACCCATGCTCATATGGTCAACTAATCTATGACAAAGGAGTCAAGAATATGCCATGGGGAAAAGACAGCCTCTTTAACAAGTGGTGCTGGGAAAACTGGACAGCTACACACATAAGAATCAGATTGGACTACTTTCTTACAGCATATACAAAAATAAACTCAAAATGGATTAAAGACTTAAACATGAGACCTGAAACCATAAAACTTCCAAAAGAAAACATAGGCAGTATGCTCTTTGTCATTGGTCTTAGCAATATTTTTTTTTTGTATCTGTCTCTTCAGGAAAAGGAAACAAAAGAAAAAATAAACAAATGGGACTACATCAAACTAAAGAGCTTTTGCACAGTGAAGGAAATTATCAACAAAATGAAAAGATGGCCTACTGAATGGTGGCCTACTGATATATTGCAAACAATATATCTGATAAGGGGTTAATAGCCAAGATATATAAAGAACTCATACAACTCAACACCAAAGGACAAAAAAAAAAAAGACCACAGCTAAAAATAATAGAAGACCTGAATAAATATTTGTCCAAAGACATATAGATGGTAAACAGGCACATGAAAAGATGCTCAACATCACTAATATGGAAATAAAAATCAAAACCACAATGAGGTATCACCTCATACCTGTCAGAATGGCTATTATCAAAAAGACAACAAATAACAGGTATTGGAGAAGACGTGTAGAAAAGGGAACCCTTGTGCACTGTTGGGTTTGTAAATTGGTGCAGCCACTATGGAAAACAGTATGGAGATTCCTCAAAAAATTAAAAATCGAAGTGCCATATGACCCAGAAATTCCACTTCTGGGTATTTTCCTGAAGAAAATAAAAACACTAATTCAAAAAGATGCATGCACTCCTATGTTCACTGCAATATTATTTACAATAGCCAAGATATGGAAGCAACTGAAGTGTTCATCAATAGATGAATGGATAAAGAAGATGTTTTACATATATACATATATATATGAGTATATATATATATATATACACACACATATATGAGTATATATATATACACACACACACGTATATATATATATATATAAACACACATATATATAAAGGAATATTACTCAGCCATAAAAAAGAGATTTTGCAATTTGAATCAATATAGATGGACCCAGAGGGCATTATGCTAAGTGAAATAAGTCAGAAAGTGAAGGATAAGTACTATGTGATTTCACTTACATGTGGAATCTAAAAAATAAAAGAAACAAAAACAAGAAAAATACAACAAAACAGAAACAGACTCATAGATACAAAGAACAAATTGGTGGTTGTCAGCAGGGAGGCAGGTGTGGGACCACTGAAAGAGGTGAGGGAGATTAAGAGGTACAAACCTCCAGTCACAAAATAAATAAGTCACAGGGATGTAATGCACAGCACAAAGAATAGAGTAAATACTACTCTGATAACTTTGTATGGTGACAGAAGGTAACTAGACTTATCATGGTGATCATTTTGTAATGTACAAAAATACTGAATCACTGTGTTGTACATCTGAAACTAAGATAATATTGTAAGTCAATTATACTTCAATTAAAAAAAACAGAATGGATATATAAATTACAGTTTATTGGTAAATAAACCAATAGCATATAATAATATGAAAGAACAAATTATTGCTACAGAAAACAACATGAATGAAATCCATACCTATAATCTGAAACCAAAGATCCATACTTAAATGTTTATCTCCTATGTGAATACATTTTAATAAATTTAGAAAACAAACATGGTGAGGTAAGTTAGAATAGTGGTTACTCCCAGACAAGGAAGGGACATGAAAGGGCTTTTCTGGGTATTGATAATGTTGATATCCTCGATTTGGGTGCTGGTTCCAGAAATCATTCAAGTTGAAAAAATTCATCAAGCTTCACACTTGAAATTTATGTACTTTTTGGTATGTATATTATCATTATTTTACAAAGGACCTTAAAAATCATTTAAATACACAGAAATTACAGATATATTAAAAGATGAATAAAACAAATCCATGACTCAAAGAAAAGTTAAACATTTTATTAATATTTTGCAAAACACCAGAATCTGAGTTGTTGAAAATTACATTAAAGACATAAAACAAGACTTGGTTCCTTGTATTAAAGGAGTGGCAGAGTGCTTATGCATGTGTGCCATTCTGGTACTTTATGAGATTTCATATATGTCTCAGTATGTATTCTTCTGAATATGCCCACATATAAAAAGCTTCCTAAAAACTTATAGTTAGTGCCTTGTCATGATTCAAAGACAGTGAATGTAATGTGGATGCTAATAAAAGCAACAAATTTTAGGCTGAAAATTAAAAAAAAACAAACAGCTGTTTAACTGAAAGTCTTTTCCATCTCTATTTTCTAAGATTTACTTCTCTTACTGCAGAGGGCTCATTAAGAGGAAAGTCGAATTATTTTCATCATTAAACATAAGCTGGATGTATGTGATTTCACACCTTTGCAGTAACAGTTGAGATTCAAGTAGAAAATATATATATACAAGATTAAGACAGGAATACATAATGTTAGCATGCATTTTTTTCTCCCATAAAGAATATGCTGAAATGCCTATATTTTTACAACAGTTACTAATCACAGATTTAGAGCATTTAAAATGATATATCATTAGAAAGTGTTACATGTTCTTCTTTCATGAAAAGATTAGTAGTGAGGAAAATCTCAGAAAATGGACTTAAAGTGTCCCTTTGTCCTTTTTACAGTTTTCAACTATCCATGTTTCTGAATGTCACGTACAATTTTAAAAAGTGGAAGAAGATAATCAGAAAAAAAAGTATCCATATTTTTTCTTGTAACAAGTATTTTCAATTTTAAAGAACCTCAAGTTTATTAAAATAACAAGTCTTAAAATTCTTAAAGTAATAGCAATATAACAATAAATATCAAGCAACTTGATGATATACAGAAAAACACTCATCTATCAATGAGTAAGAACAGTTAAAGAAAATACAAAGAGTCTGAAAATTCCTTTAGTTATCTTCAGTACATGTTACTAAAACTGGTTGAATTTTAAAAGAATGTCTAACAGATATAAGTATGTTACATACCATTGGGTAATTATGTTTGTGGAATATGGCTTGTGCCTTCTAAAAGTAAATACTCAATCCGTTTATCTTTAGAGGTTTTCATGGCACTGCAATTAAATGACATTAAGAAAATTATATTTGTGCTCAATTCTGAGATACAAAAAAGTATTTTCATTTACATTCCACAAAACAGAATCCCTGTGGGCAATGCAGGACTAGTATACTGCATTGCAAATAGGCAAATCTGAACAAAAGAGTAGTCATCAAAGAAGTACTTCTTTATGGGTTATTTAGTATCAATGACACAATCAGTATCATAAATTTGAATATATTGATTTTGGTACTTTGTTTTTAACTCATAAATACGTTTTGATTTTATAGCTGCATGTAGGAGTTCTAAATATGGAAGGTTTATGTCTTGCTTTATATTTTTATATATTAATGTGACATTGGGATAAACATTATTATGTCAACACTGAGGGTCCACAACAATGACTTTATTTTGTTTTCTTTTAAAATCTGTACGTTAAATTTTTTATTAATATCAAAGATCTTTAATTTTACGTATAAAGAGCTAGCATTGTTTCTTTAGTCAGGTAGATGTCTTGGATAATTCATTCAAGATCCCTTAGTCCAACTTGATGAAGTCTATGTCCTTCACATGCTTACATTAGCAGCACATACTGAGACAGTATTGCTAGATCTGATCCTACAGGTTTCAGTAGATGCAACAAGAGAGAGAATCACAGTCAAATTTTAGTATGTAGCTGCGGTGCAGATGCTGGTGATCCATCTTCATTCTTTCATTCATTCTTCATCCATTCTTCATCTCATTCTTCTCTTTCTCCTTTTCCCCCATTTTGCTGTTCATTTTGCTGTTCTCTTAACACCAGTGCTTCAGTTGGCCTTATGGGTTGTTCAGAGGAATCTGATATCTGTTTCTTTGCTTCCTTTAAGTCCATGTCCTCAGTGGGAGTGAGAATATCTTGCTTTCTACACCCATTCTAAATGTAGCCTTAATTCACTAAGAAATATCTTTTTTATATTAATAGACTTTATTTTCCAAAACAGTTATTTACAGAAAAATTAGGCAGATAGTACAAAGAGTCTGCATATAACTCCATCATCCTGCACACAGTTTTCCCTATCAGTAATATATTACATTGACAGGGCATATTTGTTATAATTAGTGAACAAATACTGATTTTTTTTATTAATTAAAGTTCATAGTTTATTCAAGTTTCCTTTTTTTCCTGTTGCAGGCTCCCATCCAGGCTCTGATATATTTAGTTGTTATATCTCCCTAGGCTCCCTTTGGCTGTGATAATTTCTCAGATTTTCACTGTTGACCTTGACAGTTTTGAGGAATACTGGATCAAGCATATTGCATAGGACGCTCTGTGCAAATAATTTTGTCCTACATCACCTTTAAGCTTCAGAATTTGTTGGAATTTGTCTGCTATTTGTCTCATGATTAGACTGGTTATAGGTTTCATGGTGGAGTATTACAGAGGTAAAGTGTCATTTTCATCATATCATGTCAAGGATACACAGTATCAATACAATTTATGACTGCTAATGTTGGCCTTGATAATCTGGCTGAAGCTGTGCTTGTCTGTTTTCTCTACTATAGAGTTACTCTTTTCCCCCCTTTCTATCCTGTACTCTTTGGAAGAAAGTCACTATGTGAGGCCCACACTTAAAGAATGGGGAGTTATATTCCTTCTCAATTAGGATGGAGTATCTACATAATTTATTTGGAATCCTTTTGCATTCGATATCTGTCTCTTCTCCCCCACTTAATTTATTCAATTATTTAATTATGTCAGAATGGATTTGTGGCATTTATTTTATACTATGCATTGTAAACTATCACAACTGTATTTTTTTGCTCAAATTATTCCAGCTTTGGCCATTGGGAGCTCTTTCAGGTGGTTCCTGTGTCTCTTTGACATAGGTCCATCAATAGAGGTGAGTTTTTAAATCATTTCTTCACTTTCAAGAAACAATTTTTATGACTATATAATATGGGTTTTGTTCTTGTTTAAACACACACACACACACACACACACACACACACATGCACACACAGAGAGGTAAACACAAGGAGATATTTTCGTTATAATAGAGTTAATTTAACCAGGATTTGTAAAGGAGGATTATCAGTTATGAGATACTTAACAATTCCCAACTAATGGATGTAAAACCAACTCAAATTCTATTACTATGATACATGAGATAATTTTTGAATGAATATAACTTTTATATGCCCATGTATAAATGAGTACTCAAAGAGACAGAAAGAAAAGAGTGATTACTGATTTCAAGATTGCAGATAATTTTGTCCTCCATCACCTCTAACCTTCAGAGTCCAAGAATACAGAATCACCGATTCTGCACTTATGGGTTTTGGTTCATTTTAAACGTCTGACATAAGAGAGTGAAGTATAATACAAAAGCTGTGTTCTACTTCTGCACAGTTCATATCATCATGGACTCATGTAGTTACTAATTATACTCAATGATTAATTTTATTTCTTATAACAAGATACAAAAAGTAATAACAGGGTAAGCATTATTACTCTTCTTTCTCTCATTTCTACTTCTCAGTCATTCCTATGAGATGATTATTTAATCTGGTGGTTTTAATAAAAGACTTAAAACTCAGTCTTCCAAATAATTAAGAACACCAATTACTTCATCAGTAACTGTTGGCAGCAGATATTTAATAATACCCACATATAGATATAAGCTATTCTCATACTCTTCTGAATTATAAATCTGGTATCAGTCATTTTCACTCAAATATTTGCACAGTATGGCTGAATACTCAATAAGTGGTAGAAACAATGCCCATTGTTTCAAAGAAGCAGGGCACATGACTACTTTCCTGACAGGAACACACATTTTTGCAGGTATATATTTTGTCAGCTGTATCTATGTCAGAACAACACAGCCTCATTCCTAAAAAAAGATGATCAACTAAACCATTAGGTTAGTTTTCCATCATTCTATTATATTCCCCCCTCAAACCCATAATTATTTCCTAATTTGAATATTTACTCACACATTCAGATAATGTTTGCTATTCAGATAATGTTAGCAAGTGCTCAGAATTTCCAGTGGAGATAAATTCCAAGAGTTTTTCTCTACCCTCTCATCATGTTCAGAGAAGTCCAATATCTTGGCTTTCTAGGGTACCATTTAGGAGCTTAGGGTTTGCAGTCAGTTAAACCTGGTTCAATCACTTACTTTGTGATCTTTTCCAAGTTATTTAACCTTTTAGTACTCCAGTTTCTTTGCCTGTTAAATGGCCTCATTAGGAGTTTTATAAGGATTAAATGTTGTAATCTGTGCAAAGCACATAGTACAATGCCAGAAACCTTCATTGTAAAACTCTCCATGGGAGGTCAGCAATGTAGGGAAAGTGTGTGACAAATGGTAGTTATTTTTCTTATCATCAGGATCATTATTATTCAAAACACTCTGCTCACCTGCTCACAGCCAGACATAACGTACAATTCTTCAAGAAGAATATTGCTCAAGGTTTGCTTGAGACTACATGATCACCTTATACTGCAGATAAAATGAAAGGGCTTTTATTTAATTTCTAGGCTGCTTTGGAAACCTAAAATCAGAGGCAGGGGTGAGGGAGTGATGGGATGCCAAGTAAGACCATCACATTTGTAGAAGACTTAAAATGTCTAACCTGATCCATGGCAGTTTTAACGGATTTGAGTTCGACCCAGTACATAGAAGTAGGAACATAAAACTAGGCCAGGGAAACTCTGCATAATTTTTACATGTTCTATTCCTGAAAAATATTAGACAGATGAGTATTCTTGAAAGAAGCTGTTTCACGTGCTAATATCTAAAATACGAGATTTTTGTCTGAAGTTTAATATTCAAACCAAAGTGCTCAACAGATGCCATCTCAGTCAAAATACATTAGTACTTGCTCGGTAATATATTAGGGTTAAAGCCCTAAAATTAAAGAACAGTGTCACAAACAAGGCTAGAAGGACAAAACTTAGATTAAGTACTCAAACATTATTAGGTATAGACTCAATTTAGAGGTGGATGGGATCTTACAAATCATTTTGTGGAGTAATATGGGTAGATGCTTAGAATCTTGAAAATCTGGCTAGATCTCCCATGCTGGACCCACTCCCATTTATTGATATATTTTTTTCATATATATAAAAGGAATTTAATAATCAGCTGTTTAGAGACACATATGATAAAAACCTGAAAAACTAGTAAGTTATTAAACTACACAAACCTTTTGGAGGAAAGCAACATGAAGAAAACTGACCCTGGGATAGAACTTTGAAAGAGGAAAAAAGAAGACAGTGTAATAGTCAGGAGCTAATTCCAAAGAAGGAGGAATACCCAAATACCTGACTACGTAGGGTAGGTGCCTGGAGGCTGGTACAGAGTCTGTCCTGAAAGATCTGACCATATGAGCAAGAGTGAAGTAGATAAGGTAACAGTGAACCAAAAGGTCAAGCACCTTGAAGCAAGGTTCAAAAGATTAGACTTGAGGAGAAACACTATTGGCAGCTACTTCAGGATAATGAGAAGGAAGGTCATGTTGTTTTGAGGGAAATAATTCCAGTTGCGGAGGATTGAATAAATTGGATAGGAGAGAGGTTGAAGGTAAGTCTCTACCTTGAAGGCTGTTTCAGCAGCCCTGGCACAAGGTAAATGAACTCTAGATAAAGACTGTGGCAGTGTGAATCATGAGTGGGTCTCAGTAATGTCCCAAAGGGCAAAGTGACAAGCTAGCGATGGACTGAATGACAAAGTCAAAGGAGAGGGTGAGAAATCAAACATGATTTTATTCCTACGGCTCTCAAAACTGCTAAGATACTGGTGTAAGAAAGTTTCTTAGAAAAGTATACTGAACTAAAGTTCTGTTCTCATCAAGAGGCATATCTAATAGACTCTGATAAATATAAGTGTTAGAATACGGGAGTCAAAGAAGCTTTACATGTAGATGAGCTCCTGGAAAATGAGGATAAATTACCTGGAGAATAAAAACATGTAAGAAAATGACTATTCTGCAGATTTTAATATACTAGGGGGACACTGGACACACAAACCCAACTTCACTTATGATAATGAAACTCACTTCTAGATGGATTTTTCTTTTTTTAACCTTTTTATGAACAGTTCAGTGCTTAGTATATGAAAGTAGCTCAAAAATATTAGTTAATTAAGACCAGTATAATCCTTGCTCATTTCTCTCTATTTCCATGTGAAATACTGGACAAATCACCAAGTAATTAGATTGAATAAGATGTGTGAGTTAAAGTGAGTGTGTGTGCATGTGCACACATGTTATAAAAAGACTAAAGGAAAGGTCAAGTCAGGAAGTTAACTTTTCAGATTGGGTAAAATTCTCTCTGCTAATTATCAGCTAGCAGGTTTTTCTCTGTTAAACAAGTTTCCTTACTGACTAAATTATTTGTGTTTTTCCTTTTCATTCTTAAGTGAGTTAACTAAGTTGAACTAAAACTCAACTTAGACTTTCCAGGATGAATACTATTTTTCTAGAACATATTGCACATAGCTCAGAAAGAAAAGCTCTTCTTTATTTAATGGAAAAATGTTTATAGGAACTCACATTTTTAATAAAGCATTGTGAGATAAATTAGTATAAAAAAGTAAGATTATTGAGACATTCGGATTTTGAGAGTCAAGGCAATTTATATTTTGTACTTTGCCTTCTCTAAGTATTTCTTATTTCTTTTTCAGTGTACCTACTATGTTCCAAAAGAGAAAAGAAGAGATAGGGACTGTTATTTTGATTTTCATTTTTAAAGGCCTCTGTGTAAGGGAATTAAAAGAGGAGTCCTTGGGAGACAATGTGAATTTATTCCATTCTAACACAATGATTCTGGCAATCAATACAGGGTCAGCCTGGAAATTCTACTCCCTTTGATATGCTAATTAAAATATACTGTCCTCATATTTTGATAAAATTATAACACAATCCTACTTCACAAAAATGTGCATATCTTTGAAATTTTTATCAATATTTTCCAGGAAAGGAAAAAGAATCTACTGAGGTGTTAATTTTGTTATAGGTCTCTTTATGAACTACATGAAATAATAATTATTTATATCAAAAATCTATATCTTTCAGTATATAACTAAATCTCTATCTCATCTAGTTATGTCATCTACCGTAACAAATGAAATATTTCAAATAAAGTTTTTCAGAGTAAAACCACTTGAAACTTATAAATCAATATAAGGAAGATGAAAAGGGGGAAAAGAAATCAAATATCTCAATATACCTGTTTCAGTGCCTTTTTTAAAGCAGTAGCTGTATTCCCTAAGAGCTACAACTGCCACCGGGCTGCCCCCTTTTCCCTGCTACAGCTTTCAGTGGATTTTTTTTAAATTTATTTTTTTAATTTACTTTTTTATTTTATCTTTTAAAATTTTGGCTGCGTTGGGTCTTTGTTGCTGCGCGCAGGCTTTCTCTACTTGTGGTGAGCTGGGGCTACTCTTCGTGGCAGTGCGCGGGCTTCTCAATGCGGTGGCTTCTCTTGTTGCGGAGCACGGACTCTAGGCGTGTAGGCTTCAGTAGTTGTGGGGCACGGGCTTAGATGCTCCGCGGCATGTGGGATCTTCCCAGACCAGGGCTCAAACCCGTGTTCCCTGCATTGGCAGGCGGATTCTTAACCACTGCGCCACCAGGGAAACCCTGAGTGGACTTTCATATACAATTTTCTGCCCTTGCTTCTTTGATCCTAGACATGGTGATTTTTGCTGTTCTCTTCACCTTGCCTACACCTCTGCCAAGTGTTCTGTCTCTTTCATCACTGAACCTGCCAGAATCCTGACTGAAACAGTGGTTGGTATCAGAAGTAGCCTCAGGAAATAGACCCTCCAGATAGTTTACTGGTAAAGGATTTTACATATATTTAAAATATACATGGATAACCTACTTGCCTGAAGATACCCAGAACTAGTAATACATGATATTGTAGTATCATTTTGCATTACAAAATTATTATTTTCGAACATAAATACCATAAATATTTTTGTGCAGACTTTCTTTTTTTTTGAGAAATTCTCAACAGAGCCCCTTCTCCTCAAAGCATAAATCTTAATCTATCTATCCATCATCAAGTAGGCTAATGAGCAGCTATGTTGGAAACACTGTTTCCAATTTGGGTGAAAAAGCATAATAACCATCTAAATAAACAGATATTCAAGTTTTATACTGGAGAAAGTTAAATCCAGAAGATAAAAAACAGTTATATGAAACTGGCAATATACAGAAATTGTGTGTGTTTCTCTTCATGATCCTTATGGCTTGAGCTATCTTTGTCAGGTTGTATGTGTATGTGATTTATTTATTCTTAAAAAAAAATTGGTTTAAATCTATGCCCTTCCTGGTGATTAGACATGTAGCTAAATGGTAAGAGATAAAACAGCCCAAAGGCAGGTTTGTAGGTGAGATAAGGAGGGTTAAGGTGCTTTGGGAGATAAGCTGGCAGCAGATGCATGTGTGTTACAAGAAGGATGGATCATGACAGCTCAACAGGAAAAAGAGGTTTTAACCAATGGAAAACTGGGAGGAGTCTATTTCCCTTTGCTCAAATACCATGATTAGCTTCGTGTGTTCATGATAAAAAAAGAAAAGGTAGGTCAAAAATAAAGTAGGCCAAAGTAAAGTAAAAATTATGTTAAAAATTTAGAAGACAAATGATCAAGCTAAAGACAAATGTCAAAACATAAAGGCTTTTTTCAAACACTATTTTGGAACTGACATTGTTTAAAGTCATAACTCAAATCTCAGTAGGAACATAAGTAGAGAAAGGGGAAATTTTTAAAGAAAAAGCAATTAAAATGTGTATATATGTGATATACATATATAAATGTATATGTACATAATAAATATATATGAATATATTTTATATTTCCATATATATATAAGTATGGCTGTAAGCTAAGAATTGTTCATGAATCTGTTAAATGTAAATAACAATTGTTATAAGTGGCTCTGATTCTAAGTTCTAGCATCAGTTTAAAATTCTATGTTCCACAAGAGTGTTGAGTTTTTGATTATTTATGAACCTGGTTCATGATCTTAAGTGTAACCCAGATAAACCTGTCTCCTTCTTCTTGTATTAAATTTTGTTTCAGCATAGAAAACTAAGTGTTGTCTTCCAAAAGCACTGAAAAGCTATGGAAATCTTTGTTGAAGCTTTTGTCAGAACATCAAGGAGGAAATGACATAGCACATAATATTGCATAATTTCTTTAAAAATATCACTAGGGCTTCCCTGGTGGCGCAGTGGTTGAGAGTCTGCCTGCTGATGCACGGGACACGGGTTCGTGCCCCGGTCCCGGAAGATCCCACATGCCGTGGAGCGGCTGGGTCCGTGAGCCATGGCCGCTGAGCCTGCGCGTCCGGAGCCTGTGCTCTTCAACGGGAGAGGCCACAGCAGTGAGAGGCCCGCATACCGCAAAAAAATATATATATATATCAGTAAACATTTATTCTTCTTTCTAAAGTTGCACTCATCATGGCTGCCTCTTAAATTTCTCTTCTCCATCTGCCTCACTCACTCAAACTTACTTACTGTCTTGAACTTTATTTCAGATCTCCTTGCTCCTTCCATGGCTTTGCCTCTATTTCTCAATAATTTTTTCCTCATATACAAAGCATAATCTCTCACAGTTCCTCCAATTTCATTTATCTACCCATTATGCTGCTCAGTGAAAAAAAAAATTTGGTAGCTTAGCAGAACAAACGGTATCCTCCTTGGAAAATAAAGTTTTGTTACTATTACTGTGTAATTAACTCTCCCAAAACTTAGTGAATTACAATTTCAGGCAGAGTTTGGCTGGGTGATACTTGGGTTTCATGCTGTGTCAACTGGAGGTCAATCAGTGGTATTCAGTCGATGGCTGGTCTAGTCTGAAAGGTCCAGGAAGTCTTTGCTTACTCCATGACTCTTCAGCAGTGATGGCTAGAAAGCTACGCTTTGCTGGATCTACCTCTCCATGTGGTCACAGGGCTTCTCCATACAGTCTGTCCAGGTGGAGAGTCAACTCCTCACATGGCAACTCAACTAAGTGTTTCTAGGGTGTCAAGAGGAAGATGCAAGACCTTTTATGACCTCGTATATAAATGAACATTATTTTCTCCCATTCCCTCCATTCCATTGTACCTATATTTCCTACATATTTCCTGGATTGTAAAATAACACCATATATTCACTTAGTGGCCATGTCAAAAGTCTAGGGATCATTTTTTATTCTGATCCCTTTACCTTCCAAGTCTCAACAGTAAGATTCAATAGATTACAATTTCTAAAGTAGACCAGTCCAGTCCCAGTTGGCATAGTGCTGCTTAACTTGCCTTATTTTCCCTCTGGTCCCCCTGCTTCAGTCCACCCTAGATAAAATACTCAGAGACCAGAATGACTGAAAAGAGCATGATATCCTGCTCAATATGTAACCTGTAGATTGATCTATACCTATCTCTCTATCCTGTAGGCAGAATCCTAAGAGGGCCCCCAAGATTTCCACACCCTGCTATATATGTCTTGTACAAGTTCCTCCCCGAGTGTGAGTGATACTTATAACTTTCCTTTGAATATGGTAAAAATAATGGGATATCACTCCATGATTATGTTACATTATATGACAAAGATGAGAAGATTTTGCAGGTGTAATTAATATCTTTAATCAGTTTACTATAGATTAATAAAAGAGATATTATCCTGAATAGACATGACCTAATCAGATGCCCTTGAAAAGAAATACGCTCTCTTGCTGGCCAAGAAGCAGCAAACAGCTGTTGTGTGAACTCTAATGGTGAGGGGCAGCCTCTAAGAACTGGTGACCTCAGTCCTACAACTATAAGAAACTCAATTCTGCCAACAACCTGAATGAACTTAGAAGACCCCTCGCTCCAGAAAGGATCACAGCCTGGCCAACATCCTGATTTAAGTCTTGTAAGACCCTGATCCGAGGAACTAGTTAAGCTGTGCCTGGACTTCTGACAGGTGGAAGCTGTGAAATAACGAAGGCATGCTGTCTTAAGAGGTTATTTAATGCTTTTGTTTAAAATGTTTCAATGGGTTCCCAGGGACCTCGGGATAAAGTCTTCAGCATGGCTTACAAGACACTGCCTGCGGCTCTGCCACTCTCTCCAGCCTTCCAGGCTTCTCTCTTACTGCACAGGAGCCAGTTATTTAAGGCTTCCTTCAGATTTTCACAACTCAGACTCTCTCTTGCCTTCACGGTTTTACACTCATCTGGTCAACTCCACCATCTCACTGCTACCACTCTGATAAAACCCACAGTCAACTTTTTCCGAATTGCTCTAATCATTCCCAACGGATCTCCCTGCCCTTGTCCCTTTCCCTCCCACCTTAGCCTCTGCCTGACAGAGCTGTTAGACTAAAAATGTTAAAATATAAGTCAGATAAAAATTCTACTCTGCTCAGAACTTCACAGAGTCTCTTGGTTCTCTTTGGTTTTTTACTCTGGTAAAAAACAGTCTTCAAAATGGCTTCAAAGACGGTACACAGTCTGACCCCCTATTACCTCTCTAATCTCATTTTCTTCTGCTTTCTCCCTAAGCTCACTTCACTCCAGCCTGACTCCTTTTTTTTTTTTCCTTTTCTTTAAACTCCAGCTTGTTCTACCTCAGAGCACTGTTGTACCTTTTACCTAAAATGCTCTTCCTGTCACAGGTAGACACATAGATTATACTCTTACTTCTTTCTGGTCACTCAAATGGCAACTTACCACTGTGTCCTTCCTTGATCATGTTTTTTAGAATAACCACCTCTCCCAGTACTTCTTAAATATTTTCCCTGATTTGTTTTTTCCTCTATAACATTTAGCATGGTCTCTCATTCCATATGTACATAGGGGTTTCTTGTGTGTCTGCCCACTAGAGTATAAACTCCCATGACGACATGGATTCTGGTCCCCATCACTGCTGGATCCCCAGTACCTAGAACAGTGACTAGTACATAGTAGAAAGTGAATACATACTTATAAAAAACTGGTTATAAAAAATGCTGGTTTCTTTTCTCTAACACACTACCCTCTGCCCTCTCCCTTTCTCCCCCAACTCCCAAGAAGCACACGTATTTTTAGTTTTCCTAATTAGCTCTTATTAATCCCCCTCACTCTTAGAATAGATTGTGTCTCTGAAAAATATTTTTACATAACCCTGTATGTACCCCAGTTAGAGTAATAATTATGTTAATTACTACTGCTGCTAACTTACTGGTAGTTTCAATTGCCGAATGTGCATTCCAAAATATAGGGAAGTTCTAGTATCCCTTACTTGATCCCTTGTAACTAATACAGTACCTGAGACACATTACGTGCTGTATAGGTATTTGTTGTAAGCAGTAAGGCAGAAAGCATACAGAATACATAAGCAAACCAAATGAATCTCTTTTCTTCAATTCTTACCTTCACTCTGTTTTACCTAGCAGGATGCCAAGCAGATAATTAGTACTAGATGCATCTTTGTTGACTGATTTGTTTGTTGATTGGGAGATCTTTCAAGTATACTTACCTACATAAAGGTAAGGAGTTTGAGGTATCATCCTGCTCTGTAAAACTAAATGCTTTAACATATTCATCCGTGGAAAATAATAAGTGACTGACTGCCTCAAGCGCAACAATAACACTTAAGAGTCAGGAACTGAGCATTAGAGGAAAATGATCAAACTAATCATGTGATGAGATGGAGCCATAGATACCAACCATGTGTGGAGATAAGCAGATGCCTCCATGATCAAAAGACTACATAAAAATTAAAAGTTAATGAATGAACTATACCTTTGGAAGTATATTTGTATGAAATGAATGCTTCCAAGGTATCATAGGTTACTTTGAAATTTAAAGAATACACACACACACACACACCTTAGGACAATGTAGCTTTCTTTTAAAATGATTTTTAAATAGCACTTTTCTTTTAGAGTTTTTAAATATATAAATTAATAATGGACTGTGTTTTTCATCAAAAGGTTACAGTAACAATCTTCACCACATTTGAAACAAACATGCTGTCTCTACTTTAAACACTTTATCTTACATGCTGCTCTTATTTATAAATCAATGAAGTATAGGATTCTTGGCCAAAGCTCAATTCCTCCACTACTGACCTCTGTCATAAATTTCTGCTTTAAGATCTAACTTACAACAGGAGAGATTTTTTTCATGCTGTGTAAATTCCTTACAATGCCTCTATTCAAACCCCCTCAAACTTTGTAATTATTTAAATAAATCACTTAACCAATATTAACCAATAAACCATTTAAATAATTGAATCTTTCCATTTCTACTGCTCTTCCTGCTATTTTTATTCAAATGTTTAACATATCTAATTTAGAAGCTCAAAACAACTGACTTATTACTAGAAATATGAAGACAATGAATATATTGCTTAAAAAGGGTATTTTTAATATTTCAGTTTTTAGAACTGAAGAAATTTAGAGACACTAATGCTTATTATACACACCGCAGTTTTATAAACTTGCATATAATATATTATGCACTCATATTTAGTGGAATGCTATTTTCCAGCATCCTTTAATAGTTTCATTTTGTGGAAGAGGATTTATTTATTCCAATGTGGTCAGTTTTACAGTAGTTCTTGTGTGTCATTTAGAGGCATCCATCCCACATAATGATAAATTAAGAAGAAAGAGGACATGAGAATAAATGGCCATAATAAGAAAAGGTAGACATGGCAAATGCCACTTATTGATTCTCTTAATCACAGTTAGCTTCATTTTCTATGTAAAAATTTTTCTATCTGTCATTAGGCTCTACAAATGAAAGAATCATAAGTGAAACTGTATTTATTTTCCACCTTAATGCCAGACATTTAAGGAGGAGAGAAAAGGACGGATATGGTTTGGGGTAATAAAGCAGTCTGGCTTAGAATGGGAAAATGAGCGATTTAGTTGTATTTTTATTTTCCCTCACACCTATCCAATTACACAACCGCTCCTACACTTAATGAGTGCCTGAGTTTCCCCACCTAATCAGTAATTTAGTTACTGTTTAACAGACAATGCACCACAAACTTGAACACCGTCAACCTAACTGAGATGGGAAAATAATCAGTGTGAGGACACTGAAAGCAAAACTTACCAAAGGCTGCAGAGATGACAGATCAAGGCTAAGTGGTGTATGTCTGTCAACCTGCACAACTGTGTTGTTCTTTTGAGGATTGTTATTTGGGGGCAAAATAGGGCCTCATTAGGGAGTTAAGTAAAGGAAACATCTCCACCTTTCTACCTTCTATAATAAAATATTTTTATTCATACAATTCAAGAAAAAACTGATTAGCATTTTGACTTTGGAATGGCTTGAGGCCCCAGGTCAAAACCACCGTCTCCATTAATGTTAGCTACTTTATAGATCTCATTACTAATCTTTAATCCTTGCTTAAAATTATGATATGCCTTATTACATGAAATTGTGAGTTATAAGTGATAGCAGTGTAAAACTGTCACTAATTCATAATTTTAGAGAGTACAGCTCATCAAAATTTTCTCCGATATGCTTTATGAAAGGGGAAAAACTCAGGCCTTTAATTAATAACCTGCCCTGGAAAACCACCTTTCTAGAAGAGTACTGAAAAGACTTAAGGACAGCCAATAATAGCCTGACATCCTCTTTTACTTCAAAACGAATCATTTGCTATTAATAATGGTAAGCAGAGTTTCAGGACATTTTATGGGAGCATCATTCCTTTAACTTGTCAGTTGGTTTTATGTTATAAAGAGGAGGGTGATGGGGCGAACCAACCTTGCAGGCAAATATAACATTATGGAAGGTGAAGAATCTATGATGCTTCATCCAAAAGGCCATTTCATTTTGTCATTGAGTCATAGCAAAGTCATTGCTATCTGAGGAATTATTGTGAAGCTATCATTTGCCATCTCCGGTTTTATAAAACTGTTTATATATAAATGTTACTATCAGTTTCTATAATTGTATCATACAAGGGAAATTAAATGCAAATATGTATTTTGTTCCATTAAAAATAACATATGTACATTAATTCTGTCTGCAAAATTAGGAATATTATGGTCAAATTTTTCATTATTTGACATTACTGTTGGTTGGTGAAAATGTAACTGAGCAGGACGCTATAGGGCAGGGGTCCCCAATCCCCCGGCCGGGGACCAGTACCAGTCCGTGGCCTCTTAGGAACCAGGCCACACAGCAGGAGGTGAGCGGCAGGCAAGCAAGCGAAGCTTCATCTGCTGCTCCCCATTGCTCCCCATTGCTCGCAATGCCGCTGGAACCATCCCCACCCCACCCCCACAGCCCGGTTCCTTGGAAAAACTGTCTTCCATGAAACCGGTCCCTGGCGTCAAAAAGGTTGGAGACTGCTGCTATAGGGCATTCCCGGGACAGACCCCTCCCCGATAGCCTTTGCTTTAGCTCCTCTCTGAAGTACCTAGATACTAGTATCTGATGCATATATCTTGAGTTTTTCAGATGCTAAAACCACCACCAAATGGAAGAAGTTAACTATTTGATGATCAGTAGCCCCCCAGACTTTCTGTCACCTAAGGATTGATAACCATCAACCAATCAGAGAATTGTGCATGAGCTGATCACATACCCTGGGACACCCTTCCCTCACCTTGCCTTTAAAATTGCTTTGCTATAACCCTTCTGGTAGCTAAAATTAGAACTACCATATGATGCAGCAATCCCACTCCTGGGCATATATCTGGAGAAAACCATAATTTGAAAAGATACATGCACCCTAATGTTCACTGCAGCACTATTTACAATAACCAAGACATAGAAGCAACCTAAATGTCCATCAACAAGAGGAATGGATAAAGAAGCTGTGGTACACATATACAATGGAATATTACTCAGCCATAAAAAAGAATGAAATAATGCCATTTGCAGCAACATGGAAGGACCTAGAGATTATCAAATTAAGTGAAGTACGTCAGACAGAGAAAGACAGATATCATATGATATCACTCACGTGTGGGATCTTAAAAAAAATGATACAAATGAACTTATTTACAAAACAGAAACAGACTCACAGATTTTGAAAACAAACTTATGGTTACCAAAGGGGAAAGGTGGGGGGGAGGGATAAATTGGATCTTAAAAAAAATGATACAAATGAACTTATTTACAAAACAGAAACAGACTCACAGATTTTGAAAACAAACTTATGGTTACCAAAGGGGAAAGGTGGGGGGGGGGGATAAATTAGGAGTTTGGGATTAACATATATACACTATGTATAAAATAATCAACAAGGACCTACTGTATAGCACAGGAAACTCTATTCAATATTCTGTAATAACCTATATGGGAAAAGAACCTGAGAAAGAGTGGATATATGTATAACTGAATCACTGTGCTGTACACCTGAAACTAACACAACATTGTAAATCTACTATACTCCAATATAAAATAAAAATTAAATTAAATTAAAAAAAAAATTTTCCGGGAGTTTGGGGGTTTTTTGAGCACAAGCCACTTGATCTCCTTGCTTAGCCCTGCAAAAAATGTTCCCCTGCTCTAAACTCAAACATTTTGATTTGTTTGGCCCATCGGGCACAGGAACTTGCATTCGGTAGCAAAAATGGTTATAGCTAAACTGAACATATTCTTGCCTCCCCCTGCTCAAATCATCTCCCCTTCCAGCAGTAGGCAAAACTTTTGGAATACTAAAGAACATTACAACAACAGCAACAAAGAATCAGGATACAGCAATTGTTGGGCATAGAATCATAGATACTATTGATAGAATATGCGCATAGCATTCTTTCAATACCTTGAAAAGTAAAGCCCCTGAATGAACATGAAATAGCAAGAGATGTTTTCACCAAACTTTTAGGAGTTCTAATATTACAAGAAAATGTATCATATTTACTAATATTATACATAAAACTTATCATGTGAGATGCTCATTCATTCAGAAAAATATTTAGAAGAGAGAGCATTCATTTTGGTAAAAAGAACTATGAATATGGCTGCTTTCATTGAGCTATCTTATCACATTACAGGAGGTAGTGAAAAACACATTTAGGTAATACTTTAATCAGATATCTTATAGATAGGGTAACGTGCTATAAGGAAGAAATAAAAAAGCATCCTGACATAGAAAGTGAGTGGGGAGGAAGGGACTGTATTCATGGAAGATCTTTCCAACATAACATTTAGCTGAAATTTGAATGATAAGAATAGAATAAGCACAGGTAATACTGAGGGAAAGCATTCCAGGCAAGAAGAACAATAAACGACAGTTTTCTGTTGCCCCCTTTGCACAGAGCTAAGAGGTTCTAGGATCTTGCCATAGATATGTAGCCAATCAATACTATGAGATCTTCAACATCTTCCTAAATAGTGAACACTTGAGCCTCACAGACTTGCTGACACTCAGTCCTGAAACTTGAGCATGCTGAATTTTATCATGTTTACGGTGTGTTTAGATAAACTGAGGCATTCAAACTCAGTTAGCGACAGTTAAAAAACAAAGAAAATACAGATTTCTGAGCACTTAGAAGATTTTGCCTTGAAACGTCTCTGGCAGTGAGCAGGCAACAGAATAACATTTGAGATTTTTTTGCGTCCTCTGATTTCATCTCTAACTTTAATATCAGACCTCACGGTAAATATTGTTTCTCAAAATAAATACTAAGGAAAATCCTAATGCAGAAGGTTATCAGAACTTTGTAAAATGTGAAGGCATATCATGAGGAATCTTTGAATGTGCTCATGATTACTTAGCATCACAATATCTAAATCAGAAAATCTCACCCCAGAGAAAGAATCATATAAGGAGTCTGATCTGGGTTCAGTCTCAAGGTCCAACACATGCCTTTAATTAATAACATGCCCTTCAACTGTCCACAAATTTCCTAAAAGAAGTGGACCAAAAAAATCAATGTTTCTCAATGGACACAATATTGGGGATGAGAGGGTTGTTATAAGGGAATGTCCCTCTTACAGTATGTTAGGGGTCCCTGACTCTCATCCACTAAATGTCATTGCAACTACCCAGTCACTGTGACAAACAGAAAAATGAAATGTTTCCACACATTTCCAAATGTCTTTGGACTGAATAATCATTTCGTAAACTGTGTACCTAATAATATTCTCCTGTGTGGTGTTCATTTGTGTTACAAAAAGATAAATGTTCTTAGGTCAAGCATTATGTTCCACGCATAATGTATCAAACAGTAAAGTAGGTTTCTTTTTGTAGGAATTTTCCAGACCTTAATATGTTAATGAGAACTGCAAATTTCAAAAGGGAGAGGGTGGGGCAAAGTGTTTATAAAGTGTTCTAAGCTTATTTGACCAAAAAAAGTTTCTTTTTAAAAAATCATTTATGAGAAATGGATTAAATGATCCTTCAAATTGATACAACATCACATCACGTATATAGTGGACAATTTTATTCACCCCATTTTTGGATATTCCATTTGAAAAACTGAAAAGCCTGCAGAAAAGAAAGCAAATATGCAAAATCTTTTATATATAGCAAGAGTCAAATAAATAATGTAATGATAATATGAATGTTTCTATATTCACAAAAGAAAGGTAACATAGTACACCAGTTTCTATCTTAAACATTTTTCTTATGTATTCTTTTGATAACAGCCCTACAAGTAAACTAATTATCTTTAATCTACTATTGGAAAAGTGGAGACAGAAAGAGACGCTCCTTCTGTTAAGGTGTAGCCTAAGATACTGTGAAAAATATCCAAAATGCAGTGGCTTAGATAAGATAGAAGTCTATTTCTCTTTCATGTCACACGTGAAATGTAGATGTGTGATCAAGAGTCAGTAGATGGCTCAGCTAGATGGCTCAGATTCACAAAATCATCAAGAGAGTAAGTTTCCTTCTCTCTTATTTCTCTGCAGTCCCCTAGTGCTGCCTTTATTTGCATGGCTGAAGCTAGCTCACTAGTACCATACCTACACTCCAGCCCAAGGAAATGGGAAAATACTGAGAGAGGGCAAGCCTCAAAGAAAGTGACCCCAAAGTTTCAGACATTACCTATTGGCAAGGGAGTCTAAAAAATGTACTTAACAGGGGCTTCCCTGGTGGCGCAGTGGTTGCGCGTCCGCTTGGCGATGCAGGGGAACCGGGTTCGTGCCCGGGTCTGGGAGGATCCCACATGCCGCGGAGCGGCTGGGCCCGTGAGCCATGGCCGCTGAGCCTGCGCGTCCGGAGCCTGTGCTCCGCAACGGGAGAGGCCACAACAGAGGGAGGCCCGCATACCACAAAAAAAAAAAAAAAAAAAAATGTACTTAACAGCTTGTTCTCTGATAAAATTTGATTAGGCAGGGGAGAAGTTGTATTACTAGAAGGAAGAAAGGGAGACTGGGTACTAGAGGGAACTTCAGTCTCTCTTAGAGAGAGAGAAAGAGAGAGAGAGATTGAGAGAAAGGGAGCGAGAGAGAATACATATTTATATCGAAACATAATACCCTTCAATATGCAAACCAAAATGCTTAATGACAATAGTAATGATATCAAACATTCACAAAGGACTTACAGTGTTCTAAATGCTTTGCATATACACATTAACTCATTTAATTCTCACAACAACCCTATGGTGTGTGTGCTATTATTATTGTCAGCTTATGGATGACAGAATTGTAGCTGAGGTTTGGTGATCGTGTGCAAAGGCACACACTAGTAGGCGGTGACCCAGAATTCTAAAACAGGTGGTCTGGCTCTGGAATCTATGCTCTTCAAGGTCCTGCTCTGCTGCTTCTCTGTGTCCATTTTCCCACAAATAGAAAGGTTCTTTATAAAATTTGATCATTTCTATATGCCTGACTATGCTGTGACCCAAATTAACAATGGTTTTCTTAGAAAAAGTGGGTAAATGAGGATGTAACTCTGTAATAAATATATTTTTATTGTCTATTTATCAATTACGGTAGAAGTAATGAGGAATGAGGCTTATCTTATCCAGATCTAGATGGCACTGTACCACATTAAACTCTAGTAACTACCATTTCATGACATTTTACCATCACTTGGTTTCATAATTCAGTGTGATTTGTCTTTGCTTAGAAAATCACTATTCACAGCAAACCTGTTATGATAGATTCTGCTTAGCAACAGTATAAACACATCTCGGTCCTGAGATTTTTTTTTTTAATAGAGATAATCCTTTAGACTCTAGTTAGAACATTAATACATAATAGTTTTGGATATGTTCAAAAGCCCTAAATATTTGGCACTGTGCCAACAGATCTCATGCACCTCTATCCTGGCAATCACTCACTGTGCCTAAATTGTGTAGCTCTGAGGGTATCCTGCTCCTTGTTCAAAGCAGAAGGCACTTATGAATGGAACAGCATTGCCCTGAACAGGGACAGTACTGATAGGAGGGTAGTGGTATTAGTGTCAGAGCCACACAAGGAATTTTGGTGCACTCCATATACTATTCCTATCTGGAGTCCAGCAGGGAAAGCCTAACCACAGAAGAAAGAAAGAAAGAGGATGGCAGTGCTGAAGTATTTCAGCACTGTTTTGAGCCATAAGAGGTAAGTGGAGAATCTGAGTCAAATACTCACTGCAATACTACTCCCTACTATGTACCATGACTGTGGTTCTGTGCTGGAAGCTCAGAGGCACATGTAGCACTCTGCTAATTTACTCAGGAACCCTACCTAGAGAAACCAGTTTAATGCAAAGTCTGTGGATATGGAGAATATAATTTTTATTATTTCTACTATCAACCTCCTCATATTCATACCCCATCGAGAGTCTGAATTATAGTTGAATATAAGCCATTGAACAAATACTACTAACAAAATCATTGTAAAGTGGTTCTTTTATTCATTAATGGGACTCAAAATATAAAGTGTAAGGTTCAAATTTCTAAGCTCAGTGGTGGCTTTTTAAAACTTTATTAAGCCATTATAAGATCTCTAAATTATCCAGACCCCATTGCACAAGGGAGAATTTTTCAACTAGATGTCTTTTGGTTCTTGCTGTTTTTATTTTTTCCAGCAGTTTGCTCTCATAATAGCTCTAAATTGTTGTGCATTAAAATGCTTAACTTGGGTTTCATTCAATACTGCTAGAGAAATAACATTTCTTTCACAAGTATAAGGCACAAATATGTCCTTGAAATCTTAAACTAAGTACACAAAATATTTTCTACTGTTTAAGTCAGATCTTCCCCAAAGTGGGAACTGTAAATAGATAAATGTTCTAAGTATGAATATTTTTCTCACACTTAAAAGCAATTTCTTCCCTCAGGAGAGGTATAAGAGGGTTTTTATATCTATTGAATCTTGATTATTTTTTCTAAAGTTTGACCTAACATATATGAGCAAATTGAAGCCACATACATTCCAGTGATTTCTTTCTTTGCTTTTTTTAAGTTTAATTTTATCAGAATCTATCCCTGTAAAAATGATAAAATAAACCCTAGTCTCTGGTCTTCTCCCTCCCCCCACATTCTCTCCTTTCGCTCTCCCTATCCAAATCAGTATTAATTGACCCACATTCCTCTCAGGAACCAAAACCCTTTTAAAAATGTTCCTTCAGTACTTTCTTCAACAATATAATTTACAACCAAATTAGTCTAGCACGAAGCTGTTTCTTAGGCCAGTAGAGTTAGGGGTATCAGTGCCTGTGAAACATTTTTGGAATCTTATGACAAAGGTAAGCATCATAAAAGTATAACTTTCAAAACTGCAACTAAAGGATGGCAAGACTTGGTCAAAGACTGCTTGAAAAATATTTACTTATCCAAGAAAAAATGTTACAAGGAGATCACTATGTTAGAGTTTAAGAAGAAGTTAATACCTTCAGGGAAATATAACCATAACTGTTGGGGTTATTTTTAATTCTAGACAGAAATCATTTGAATATTGATGAGATTCCACTGCATAGCATATGGCTGCTAAATAGTAATTAGCTTGTTAAACAAAACCAAATTTTCCTGAAAAAAATCTTTTAAGTGGGCCTGTTAGACAATGTTCTGGAATGTTATTGAAAGGGTACACAGACATTCTTTTTCCTCATTTCCTTGTTTTGGGTACTTTTTCTTAACATTTAATTCCTTCCTTTAATGAAAATGGTTCACTCTTATAACAATAAAGCTTTATTAGCATACTTAACAAGAGCCTCTTATTAAATATATACTTTGTCTTCATCTGAGGTAAAGAAAAGTAAAAGTTCTAGATTAAATAAAATATAAATTTTTTTAACAAGTGAGAATTGACAACACAGAAAAGAGAGATCAGCTTCCTATAGTTAGCAGGATTATATATATATTTAGGGTTCTCTAAGATGGTTGTTCTTTTTCAAGTTCTTTTCCCATTTAGGTTATTACAGAGTATTGAGAATAGATACATGTATATGCATAACTGAATCACTTTGCTGTATACCTGAAACTAACACAACATTGCTAATCAACTGTACTCTAACATAAAATAAAAATTTAAAAAATAAGATGGTTGTGATTTCATATGATGTTATTTTTAACAAAGTTAATTTAAGTAACAGACATACTTAAAATCTTTGTCAGACATGCTTATACAAAGAAATTCACATATTAGAAAGACATACTTTATAAAATATCTTCTGATTATTTTTTTCAGAAAATAAGATGATCTAATTGTTAAGTAAGGTTGTTTCTTCACTCAATAAATATTAATTGAATATTTACTATGTGCAGGGTAGTAAGAGAAGGTTGAAAATATGAACAAACATGCTTTTTGTACTAAGAAGTTTATAATCTAGATGACACATGAAAACATTTAGTTATGACCTGCTAAAGACTGTGAGTGGTATTCTAAGGAAGCTGGTAAAAACTGTCATACTGGAGTACAGGAGGGAGAAAGTCTCTAATAACTAGTGGGGGCAGCTCTAACTCCAGTCATGAATGAACAAGTGAGATTCAACAGTTGAGATGAAGGAGCTGGCAGAGACAGGGCTTCAGAGAGATCAAGAGGAAAGCATGGGAAGCCAAAAAGGAAATTTCCTAGGAATTTCAGATATTTGACTTGAGGATATTATACATTTACAAATAAGATTAAGATAAATTATGTATGAAAAGCTAAGGTTAGGGCAGTTTTTGCTTCATCTTAAAAGTTAGTGATTCTGTGTTTCTGCAGAAAACTAGACTAATGTGTCTCACCACTTAGAACAATGTAGAGACTTTATCAATTCTCCAGAGTATAAATAAATGAGATTATCTCATTATTTTTTTAGTTTTATTTTTTATCCTGTGATTTTGTGTGTATGTTTTCAGTAGCCAAACAAAGAATCTCATACACGATGGCCTATGTTTAAGCTTTTTAAAAATATAATTTACCGGTATGAACTAGGATTCTACAAAGAACTCTGGGAGTTTCAAATGATCCAGCTTGAAAGTGAATATGATTAGACAACTGGGACTCACTGAAGTGCTTCTACTAAAAAGCTCAATAAAATCAAATTGTACTTAAGGGTAATCACTCTGGTCACATCAGAATGAATTGGAATAAAGCGAGAAGGGGAGTGGATGAAAAAGAAGGTCTTAAAGTAATGTTAAAGAAGCAGCTGTGTTCAATTTAAGGAGAAAGAACTTAAAGAAAAAATAAAAACATGACGTTGATATTAAATTACAATTTCATTTCACTGTGTTGTGTATTGTTGACTTATTCTGAATCAAATCAGCTACAAGTTACTTATACTATAACTCTCTACATATTATCTTGCACTAGATTTTTTGTTATGGACTTGCTTCATAATCTACTGCAGCATACCCAGAAGCAACAGTATTTAAATTATTCATAATCAAGATATTAAAATAGAATTCTAATGAAGATACAAATACCCAAATTTAACATGAACACAGCAGAGAAAATACCCTTTCCTGTTCAATAAATTGCAGATGTAGAATAGTAAAATGTTATTACAGAGTGACATCTTCATTTAACCATGTGCTAAGTCATGAAACATATATAACACATATTCTGGACTCATTAAATATTTACAAGCCATAATGAGTTACCAGTGATTGTACAAGTAATCTATTAGTTTAATTTTATTCATATCTAAATAAGAGGGAAGCTATGCTTTATGGAAACATTGAAGACAGAGTGAAATAATGCTTGTGAGATGTTCTTTGACAGGATTATAAAAATACTCCACAGCTTATGGTATCTATTGCAGATATATTTATCCCTAATTCTGGCAGTTAATATGAGGTGCATTATTTTAATAATTTACATATCTGAGTAATTTAGTGGTATATAAGAAACTAATGTGACCTCAGATAATAATTTTAAAAAGTAATCTCTCCCTCCCTACCTCAGCCCAGGAGACAGCTGGCAATGTCTAGGACATTTTTTATTATCATGTGAAAGGGGGGGGATCACTAGTAGCAACTAGTGGGCTAAGGCCAGGAGGTTTAGGCTGCTAAATATCCTACAATGCAAAGGACAAACCCCTCTCCCCCAATAAATAATTATCTAGCCCACAATATCAATAGCGCCAAAGTTGAGAAACTCTAATTTATAGTACTGGTTTAAAATGTAAGCTGTAAAAGTCAAATTTACTTAGTTTAATGCATTTATATGATTATCTCTCGATGGATGGGCAAACAGATTGTGAAGATTAAATAACATTCTTTATACAGCAGATTTTGCTTTATTTCATTTGACGGTCTTGTTTTAGTGTATACATAAGAACATGGTGACTGATAAGGTTCATTCTGTGTTTATGTGAAAGCTAAGACCTAGCAAAAACACTCTCCTACTCATTTTCTGGGGGCATATATACTTACTTAAATGTTTTTTAAAATGGGAATTTATCTATATTTACCAACAAGAGGAATTTTATTAACCAGTTCTTAGTAAAAAATGAAATCAGCACCAAAGGACAAAGGAAGTATAAATTCAGAATAGGAAAGTTCTGCTCTGTAAGATGGAAAGGCTCAATTTTCCATCAGTTTAGAATCATGCAAGAGGCTATAAACCTGAAAATGCAGAATATAGAATTCTGAAACTTTCAGATGAGAATTTCCTTATTGCTTCTAGATCCAACCTTATTTTCTTTTCCTTAAAGGAAATCTCAGATTTGGCATGCAGTTTCATCTCTCTTCATTTATATTTCATACTTTCCACCCACACACTGCCTATTTCTTAGGAGAGAGTTATAGGAAAGTTCAGAAGAAATAAGAGTTTACTGTCACTGGAACAATGATAAGCAATAATAGACAATAAAATGAGTGCAACTGGATAGGTCAACAACTGACAGAGGTTTGTTACATCATTTCTGGTTTAGTGTAGATCACACAAAATACTGTAGTTCGGTTGTTATGGTTTTTAAATGTTTTAAAATATGTGTTCAGCAAACTTTTGATGATGGTGATGAAAGATAATATGATTATGACAAATAACATAGGGGACAGACTTTTGCAGGATGGGACTCAATTAAAAATAATACTGTTCTTGTAGTATTTTGTAGGAGGAAGTAGAAAGCAAAGTAATGAACTCTTTTTCAACATAGTGTGGAAAAACACTTGGGGATGATAAATAAACAAGAATGGAAGACTGGTAATGAAGTTCTATGAGATAAGCATCCAAAATTTAGCAATGATTAAGAGCTACCAAGAGTGCCCTTTCCAACTTGGGACACCACAATTAACAAGAAAGACTGTTTAGAAAATCTTTGGGGGATGATGACAAACACTAAAATATAAAAAAGTGCACAAAAATATTAATATGGCTCAAATTAAAGAGCATAATAAAATGCCATGATAATGTGGGTAAAAACTTATTTTTACACACTGCTGGTGGGAATATGAACTGATACAACCATCTAGGAAAATAGTCTGGCAGCATCAATTAAAATTTAAAAGAGCACATCTTTTAGGTTTGTTGTTGACTGAAACCTAATAATGGCAGTGTCAAAGATAAATTAAAAGATAGATATGATATACATATTTAATTAGTTAAGATAAATTAAAAAAATTATATATATAAAGTTTAATCAATTATTTGCACAGACATATCATCCAAAGAAGGCCTCTTAGAGAAGATTTTTAACTGTTTTTAAACTATTTTGAAATTTATTTCCATCTTACTATAATGTAGTCAGTTGGAATAATTGTAATAAAATAATATCAGTTTTACTCAAATGTATTATCCCTGCTCTCTAATATAAATATAAAAGTTTTTTTTACTGATATTTATTTCAAGATAAATCAGAAACATGACTAAAGTTAAAGAGTAATCTTCACCTATTATTTAGATAAGTATTCAGGTGAGAATATTTCTGTGGGTATCACAAAGATTTTCTAATAATGTTACAGATCTATCCAACTCATTGATCTGAAAATCAAAGAATGAAAAATTGTTACTCATAGAAATGTAACACTAGTACAAAAAACCTCCGGTTCCCCTGCATCATCAATTGGATGCGCAACCACTGCGCCACCAGGGAAGCCCTTAGAGAAGATTTTTAACTGTTTTTAAACTATTTTGAAATTTATTTCCATCTTACTATAATGTAGTCAGTTGGAATAATTGTAATAAAATAATATCAGTTTTACTCAAATGTATTATCCCTGCTCTCTAATATAAATATAAAAGTTTTTTTTACTGATATTTATTTCAAGATAAATCAGAAACATGACTAAAGTTAAAGAGTAATCTTCACCTATTATTTAGATAAGTATTCAGGTGAGAATATTTCTGTGGGTATCACAAAGATTTTCTAATAATGTTACAGATCTATCCAACTCATTGATCTGAAAATCAAAGAATGAAAAATTGTTACTCATAGAAATGTAACACTAGTACAAAAAACCTATTTGTAGAAACTAGTTGATAACAACGAATCTTTCAACAAATTAGTTCTCCAAATATTTACTGAGCTACAATGTACAAGGTATTAATCTCTACTAGCAAAGATCTGTAACACAAATGCTTATCCCCATTGAGTTTGTGATTGTAGTAAAAAAAATAGAACTAAGTATCCAATAATTAAATTATATATATCTATACACACATTATATATATATAAAACTTTAATTCTTTGATAAATATATAATTATTTTATATGGTGATAAAGACTATGAGGACAAAACATAAAGGAAAGAGAGATAGTGAGGGTGGAAACATTGATGGTAGTGAGAGGGGGATTTTAAATAAGGTGGACTGGGAGGGAATTGCAAAGGCATTGATATTTCAGTAAAGATCTGAAGGAGGCTGTTGTAGGCTAAAAAGTGACCCCCTCCCCAAAATATCCTAATACCTGAAAACTATGATTGTCACCTTATATGGAAAAAAGAAAGGGAAAAAAAGTCTTTGCAGATATTATAAAATTAAGGATTTTGAGATGGCAAGGTTATCCTGGATTATTCAGTTGGGCCCTAAATGCTAAACATGGTTATGTAAGAGAAGAAGAAGAGATTTTACCCATAAACAGAAGAGAAAGCAATGTAATCACAGAGGCAGAGACTAATATAATGTGCCCACAAGCCAAGGAATGCCAGTAGACACCAGAAGCTGCAAGAGGCAAGGAATGGATTCTACCCTAGGACCTCCAGAGGAATCACAGTACTATGGACACTTCAATTTTAGCCCAGTGAAACTGATTTCAGATTTAGGACCTCCAGAATGGTGGCAAAATAAATTTGTATTGTTAAGCCACTAAATTTGTAGTAATTTATTAGAGCAGCCATAGGGAACTAATACAGGGCTGAGGACACATCTCAGGGGTAGAGCAGATTTGAAGGGGAGATATCAAGAGCCACCTTTTGGACATGGTAAGTGTGAGAAGTCTATTACACATCATGTAAGGATGTGAAGGAAAGAGTCAAAAGGAATTCAGCGGAGAGTTCCAGGCTATCTTGACAAATATGGGAATTATCAGCATGTAGATTGTAGTGAAGCCATGGGACCCGATGACTAAGAAATTCAGGAAAAAGATAAGGTCAAATCACTGAGCTCTGGACCCCTCCAGTGTTAGAGATGATAGATGCAAGAGCCAGAAAAGAAGGCTGAGAAAAGAGTGGTCTGAGCAGTAGGAGGGAATCAGGCAAGAACTGTGCCCTGGAAGTCAAGTGTCTTAAGGAGGACTACACCACTAACTGTATCAAAAGCTTAAGGACAGGTTAAGATGAGGAGTGTGGAATGACTTTCCTTAAGTCACAACGAGATCACTGATAAACTTTTTAAGAATAGGTTCAGTGGAATGGTGGGAGCAAATATCTGACTGAACAAGGTCCAAGAGAAAATGGAAGGAAAGAAATTGAAGATCACAAATATAGTCAACAAATCCAAATAATGTCATCTAAAATTACATAGATCTCCTCTTTCAGTTACTGAGTTTAATCTAATCTATAAATGCAAATAAGGCTAACAATAACCAAATATGGTGATATCATGAACAAACAAATTTGGTCTTGCAAATATATGTCCATAATGTCTTTAACCTAAATGGGACGTGGTGAAAATCTATTATGTGTTAGACACAGTGTTTTCTTCATTACCAATATAATCGTTCTATAAGGCTATCAGTTGGGCTGTAGTGAAATAAATCTGTGTGGATTTTATACTATAAATGTTTATACTGTAAATGTTTACACTTTTCAATTTATCTTGATCATTTCTCCTCTCTCTTCTTTACTTCCACTTTGTAATAAATATTTAAGTTAAAGTCAGAAAATTATAAACCCAATGAGGGGAGAAATAGTATGTATCTTACTCACCATAACATCTCCACTGTGTCTGTGATGTTGTAAGTGCTCAACAAACATTTTTTTTGAATAAAGAAAAAGTTAAATAAGTGACAGATGATTTCCACTCATATTTGAACTTTCTCCTCACTAATTTAAATGGCCTTAAATCTCAGATCCTCAGATTTCACGCTTTTAAAATGGAACAATTTTCCTCACCTTACAAAACTACTGTGAAAATGTAAGGAGACAATAATAAGAAAGTATCTTACCATTGGGAAACTATTCAGATATATTATTCTGTAAAGTGCAGAATAATTACTCCTCCTCTGAGGCACCTTCATACCATATGCAAGACTGTTACTGCTCCACCTGCTTCCTTCAACCCCCTCTTATGGTTTATTCTTCAACAAAGTTATTGAAATTTTCAGTAGCCTTTCATTTTAAATCTTTGTATCATTGTGGTCTCAGAAAGGATTTTAGACAAATTCATATGCCTAGAGTACCATCCTGTTGATGAGGTCCCACAAACTTTACACTTCCAAGATGTTATTTAGTTACAAATCATGGACCTTTATCTTGGCCATCCTATGTTCTATGGATCTGGTTTTACTTTTGTGAAACCAAAACTCTATTTTCTCCAATTTGTGACTTGTATTTTCTCACTGCATTTATCACATAGAAATATTTTTATTGCCACAATACCTACTAACCTCTAAAATCATGTAAAATTAAATTTACATATATAATGACCAGCACATTTTAACATTTAATAATAAAACATTTAATAAACATTTAATGAATATTTGTGAATAAAAAAATATATAAATTAATGGATTTGTCCTCAATACATAATTTTATTGTTGTTAAAAATATTACTATTGACATTTTACAAATGATTCATCAGAATCACAAACTAATTGTTTACCATAGTAAGGTAATAGTGAAATTCACATTCAAGAACCCCAGCCCAGTCTTCACTGAACCAGATGGAACTATGATGACCTCTGAAATAATAAAAACACATCTCTTAAAGGCTGAATTACTCAGTCTCTGCTTTTCATATGCCTAATAGAAATTATCTCATTTATACAGAAAATGTGAGTCAAGTCCATGCATTACAGTTATTAGTGATTTGTAAGATACAATAATGCTATATCCCAAGGTTGATACCTATTCTGAAGCCACCTTATTATTACTTTACTTATGACAAGAAGTTAGCAATGAAGAACAAGTTGCTGTGCACAATGTCTCATTCCTTGATAGCTGAGGATATTAAATCATGAGCTGAAGGCAAGTACATTGATCTTTTTAGCCATCCAGAAATAAAATGTCATGTAGAGCAACTACTTCTTCATTGCTATTCCAGCACAGTTTTTTCCTCTCCCTAAGGTTTCTTTCTCACATTGAGAATAAAAATGTAGCCACTCTCTTCTGAGGAAAGATGGCAAATAAGACCACTGGTTCAGAGATACTCAGTCTCATTAGTGTCCTTTTACATGAGCAACACACTATGCCCCAGATAATAAACATATACTATGGTTACCAATTCCTCAGAAACAAAACTCTTTTCATCTCCTTCTGCATTAAGTTAGTATCTCCTCATACTGACCCCAAGGAGACCAAGGCTGAGCCTAGATGGATGCCCAGTCATACATGGGGTGGAAAATATGGATGAAGGGTAAAACACACAGACCTCTCTACAAATCTTTTCAAGTAAAATTCCCTATAAATGACGAGTGAATTAACATGCAGCCAGAATTCCTTGCCTAAATTATACCCATTTTCACAGACAGATTCAATCCTTGAACATAGTATGATACGTGGACACGCGCACATGCATGTGTGTGCATGTACACACACACTAAGGTATTTATTTTTCCCACCAATGTTCCAGAACACCTGCTGAGTATAAAACGCCATATTGAGAAATACAAAGGAGAGAAAAATGAGCTAGAGTAACATGATTCAACCACTAAGGAGTTCCAAAATTAAGTAGGAGAATGAGAACAAAATACCATTTAATGTATATATATAAAATAAATATGGGCATCAATAAATATGTAACTATAGAATATATACATCTGTTGAATATAAATCCAATGGTGCTCACACACTTTGCTGTAATGCTCTGAACAAAAAGTCACTGAATTTCAAGATATAGTGAACTAATATTGTAACTGAGCTTGAGAAAATGGTATTATGAAATATTCTGTTTTAATAGCAAATTTTAAAAACCATGCATTTTGAAGTCAGAAAAATCTGGGCTCCCGTCATCCCTGCATTTTATCACTTTGAGCATTATGTATCCTCCATAAAGGTAAGTACCCTAGTATAAAAGTTGATAAAAACTATAACCCTACCTATTTCAAAGTGTGTTTTTTGACATTTAAATAAGACAATGTATGTAAAATTTAGTATCTGAAACAGGTACTCAATACATATGGGAAGGCAATATGATAACATTATTAAGTAATTAAATTATGGAATCAGACAAAGTAAGATTTAAATTCTGGCTTTGCCACCTTTTAGAATTGTTTAATACATTTAACATGGTATTTAACGTCACTGGGCATTACTTATCTGTAACATGCAGTCATAAGAATCAGTAACTTTTCCTCCTGTGTGTTTCAACATAGCCCTGGGTTTATGTTTTATCACAAAATGTGCCACACTGCTATACAACTACTCATTTATTTCTCTGCAACCACTACCAGAAAAGAAAATGCTCTTGTTTTCAGGTACTGCACCTCGTTTGACAACATATACCCAGAACCCACCACACAGTAAGTAATCAGTATATATGTATTAGAGCAATGGCTGAATTAATAGTATTTACCTAATAAGGTTGTTGTCCTTCTATGGAATGGCACTTAGAATATAATCATAAAGGATAGTTATGATTGTTTTCTCTACTTCATATTCAAATCAAATATACACACAGCTCATGCAGCTCAATATCAAAAAAATAAATAACCCAATCAAAAATGAGCAGATCTAAACAGATATTTCTCCAAAGAAGCCAAGAGCCACATGAAAAGATGCTCAACATCACTAATTATTAGAGAAATGCAAATCAAAAGTACAATGAGGTATCACCTCACACCCGTCAGAATGGCCATCACCAGAAAATCTACAAACAATACATGCTGAAGAGGGTATGGAGAAAAAGGAACCCTCCTACCCTGTTGGTGGAAATGTAAATTGGTGCAGTCACTATGGAGGACAGTATGGAGGTTCCTTAAAAAACTAAAAAATAGAGCTACCATATGATTCAGCAATCCCACTCCTAGGCATATATCTGGAGAAAACCATAGTTTTAAAAGATACATGCACCCCAATGTTCATCGCCACACAATTGACAATAGCCAGGACATGGAAGCAACCTAAATGTTCATTGATGTAGGAATGGATAAAGAAGATGTGGTACATATATACAATGGAATATTACTCAGCCATTAAAGAAGAATGAAATAATGCCATTTGCGGCAACATGGATAGACCCAGAGATTGTCATGCTGAGTGAGGTAAGTCAGACAAAGAAAGACAAACATCATATGATATTGCTTATATGTGGAATCTTAAAAAATGCTACAAATGAACCTATTTACAAAACAGAAATAGAGTCACAGATGTAGAAAACAAACTTATGGTTACCAAAGGGGAAAGGTGGGGAAGGGATAAATTGGGAGACTGGGATTGACATATATACACTACTATATATAAAATAGATAACTAATAAGAACCTACTGTATAGCATAGGGAACTCTACTCAATACTCTGTAATGACTATATGGGGATAGAATCTAAAAAAGAGTGGAGATATATATATATAACTGATTCACTTTGCTATACAGCAGAAACTAACACAACATTGTAAATCAATTATACGCCAATAAAAATTAATTTAAAAAAATTTGAGGCACAAAAGAAAATATGAATTTTACCCAGAAAAAAATTTAAAGTGAAGAAAAACAAACACCACAAAACTTGTTTCATCTTCTCAGAGTTTATAAGGCTGGCCTAGAAAATAGAGAGACATGGGATCCAATGAATTTTTTACAATAATAGAATAGATGAACACAGACTGACCCAGGGACTGAATTCAAGAATCCAAAAGGGACTAGACAAACTGGCTAACTTATTCTTATTGAGCAATCTGAAAAAACTGAGGTTTAGGGATGTTCAAAATACTAAATTAAAAAACAGACAAGGATCTGGTCCAGTTGTGAAATGTTTTATTCATTATTTTAATAATAATTTATTGAGTAACTCCTCTGTGCCAGGCAACAATCTAGAAAAAGGCGATCAAAAAGTTTAGCTAATTACTGAAGTGTACACTTAAAAATGAGAATGATGGTAAATTTTATATGTGTTTATACCACAATTTTAAAAGAAAAAGTTGACGGATAAATGTGGTCAATGCTTTGATGGAAACTTACAATAACATGAACAAATGTAAATGAGAAAAAATCCAAAAACTATAGGTTGTGATCAGTGGTAAGAATGAAACAAAGAAAGAGATAAAAGAATGAAGGTTTTGAGGAAGAGCAACTCTACACTGGTAGGATGACCAGCTCTTTCTGAGATGGTAATATATAAAGAGAATCCTAGAAGTTGATAATGGGATATCTTTTAGAAAGAGAAGAACATTCTGGGGCAGATGGGAGAGTATATGAAGAAGACCTAATATAGCAAAATCCTGGCAGGTTCAAGAAAGTGAAAAAAGACCAGTATCTTAAAAATTGAAAATACAGAGGAGAAATCAAGATGGCAGTAAAGGAGGCTGCTGAACTCACATCTCCCCACAAACACATCAAAAGACAACTATGTGTGGAGCAATTCTCACTGAAAACAACCTGGAGACTGCAGAAAGGCTCCTATACAGCCAAGACTGTAAAGAAAGATCACAGAGTTTGGTAGAAAAGGAGAAGTGATCTGGTTGGGACCTGCATCCCTGGTAGAGGACCCAGAAGAGAAGGGGAATATCATGGGCTCAGAGATCCTCCCTGAGGAGTGAGGGGTTCAAGTCACATATTAGGCAAATATACAATAAAGGCTGTGCCCAACCACTTAAATAAGCTATAAGCTAGTACAAAGGTTGAAAGATAAAAACTGTAAAATCAACTATAACTACAATAAACAGTTAAGGGATAGACAAAGATGTAAAATATGACATCAAAAACACAAAACATGGGGGAAGGGAGGAACTACATGTAGAACTTTTAGAATGTGTTTGAACTTAAGTGACTATCAGTTTGAAACAAGTAGATATAGCTATAGGTCAACATATATGAACTCCATGGTAACCACAAATCAAAAACCTACAATAGATAAAGAAAAACTCGAGAGAAAGGAACACAAGCATAACACTAAATAAAATAATCAACCCACAAGGGAAGAGACTATATATAGCATTGTCCATCTACAAAGAAGAAAAGAACAGAGAACTATTAAAAAAACAGAAAAAATTTTTAAAATGGCAATAAATACATACCTCTCAATAATCACTTTAAATATAAATGGACTAAATACTCCAATCAAAAGACATAGGGTGGCCGATTGGATAAAGAAAACAAGGCCCATGTATATGCTGCCTACAAGAGACTTACTTTGAAGCTAAAGACACACACAGACTGAAAGTAAGGGATGAAAAAAAAGATACTCCATGCAAATGGAAATGAAAAGAAAGCTGGGATAGCAACACTCATATCAGACAAAATAGACATTAAAACAAAGTTTATAATAAAGGACAAAGAAGGGCATTATCATGATAAAAGAATACAAGAAAATATAATGTTTATACACATATATGCACATAAGATAGGAGAATCTAAATATATAAAGCAAATATTAACAGATATAAAGGGAGAAGGTGACAAGAATACAATAATAATAGGAGGTTTTAACACTCCACTTACATCAATGGACAGATCATCCAAACAGAAAGTCAACGAGGAAACAGTGACCTTATATAACACATTAGACCAGTTGGAATTAATGGGTATCTACAGGACATTCCATCCAAAAACTGCAGAGTACACATTCTTTGCAAGTGTACATGGAAAATTCTCCAGGACGGATCACATGCTAGGCTACAAATAAGTCTCAACAAATTTAAGAGAACAGAGATTATCAAACATCCATTCCTATCACAACGATATGAAAATAGAAATCAATTACAAAAAGAAAAACAAAAAAATGTGGAGATTAAACATGCTACCAAAAAAATGGGTCAATTAATAAATCAAAGAGGAAATCAGAAAATACCTTGTGACAAGCAAAAAAACAAAAAAAAACAAAAAACACAACTTTCCAAAACCTATGGGACAAAGAAAAAGCAGATCTAAGAGGAAAGTTCATAACAATACAGGCCTACCACAAGAAACAAGAAAAATCTCAAAAAACAACCTAAACTACCATCTAAAGGAAAAAGAACAAACAAAGCCCAAAGTCAGCAGAAGGCATGAAATAATAAAGATCAGAAAGGAAATCAATAAAATGAAGCCCAAAGAATAATAGAAAAGGTCAAGAAATTAAGAGCTGGGTTTTTTTTTGAAAGATAAACAGAATTGATAAGCCATTAGCCAGGCTCATTAGGAAAAAAAGAGAGACGACCCAAATAAAATAAGAAATGAAAGAGAATAAATTACAACTTATATATTAGAGACACAAACAATCATAAGAGAATACTATGAACAATTATAAGCAAACAAATCGGACAACCTACAGGAAATGGATAAATTCTTAGAAACATATAGTCTTCCAAAACTGAATCTAGAAGATATAGATAATTAGACAGACAAATCACTAGTATTGAAATTGTATCAGTAATCAAAAGACTCCCAAAATCAGAAGTCCAGGACTGAAAAGCTTTAGAGGGGAATTCTACCAAAGAAGAGTTAATACTTATTATCCTTTTAAAACTATCTCAGAAAATTGAAGAAGAGAAAACACTCCCAAAAATTCACTGTATGAGGCTTCCATTACTTTGATACCAAAACCAGACAAAGCACTACCAAAAAAAAAAAAAAAATTACAGAGCAATATATCTGATAAATTCAACAATATATAAAAAGGACCATACACCATGATCAACTGGAATTTATTTCTGGGATACAAGGATAGTTCAATATCCACAAATCAACCAATGTGATATATGACATTAACAAAACAAAGGATAAAGATTATATGATCATCCCCTACAGATGTATAAAAAGCATTTGACAAAATTCAACATCCATTTGTGGTAAAAACTCTCATCAAGATTGGTATAGAGGGAACACATATCAACATAATAAAAACCATTTATGACAAACCCACAGCTAACATCATAAGCAATGGTGAAAGCTAAAACTTTTCCTCTAAAATAAGGAACAAGACAAGGATGCCCACTCTTGCCACTTCTATTTAACAAAGTATTTGACATCCTAGCTACAGCAATCAGACAAGAAAAAGAAATAAAATCATCCAAATTGGAAGGGAAGACGTAAAACTCATTTATATAGGACCATTTGCAGATGACATGGTACTATATATAGAAAACCCTAAAGTCTCCACCCCACAAGCCATTAGAGCTAATAAATGAATTCAGCAAAGTTGTAGGATATAGTATTAATATACAGAAATCTGTTGCTTTTCTATACACTATAAGTGGAATATTACTCAGCCATAAAAAAGAATGAAATTTTGCCATTTACTACAACATGGATGTACCTGGAGGGTGTTTTTCTTGGTGAACTAAGTCAGACAGAGAAAGACACATACTGTATGTTATCACTTATATGTGGAATCTAAAGAATAAAACAGAAACAGACCCATAGATAAGAGAAAAAACTAGTGGTTACCAGTAGGGAGAGGAAAGAGGGAAGGGGCAAAATAGGCATAGGGGATTAAGAGGTACAAACTACTAGGTATAAAATAAATAAGATAGAATGATGTAATATACTGCACAGAGAATACAGACAATTGTTTATAATAACTTTAAATGGAGTATAATCTATAAAAATATTGTGGTATACTAGAAACTAATATAATACTGTAAATCAACGATACTACAAAAAATATAAATTTTTAAAAATGAGTAGCAAAGAATGCCAATTTGCAAAAAAAAAAAAAAAAAAGAAAGAAAATATGAGGATATTTGGAGAGTTACCTCATGGTCTCACTCGTATTGGGCCTCCTATGTACTAGATGCTGGGTATAAAGTATCAGTAAGATAAATATCTGTTCTCATGGATCTTCTATTTTTGCTAAGACAGACAATAGTTAACCAACAAATAGCCAAGAAAACTATATGCTATCTGTAAAATTAAAATTATTTGATATTACAAAGAGTGACTGATACCTCAGGTTTGATGTTCAGGGAAGCCTTTTCTGAAAAGATAACATTTAAGCCATAATCTGAATACAAGAAGAAGCCAGCAAGTTAGCAGAAAGGAAACATATATAGTAAGTTCCTAGGATGGAAAAGCCTTTAAGTTTTTTGAGAAATGAAGACTAATGTGGGTGAATAATTGGAAACAGTGTTAAGACTGAATACTGACTAAGATAATATTGCATAAGAAGGTAGGACCCTGACTATGTAGGGCTTGGCAAGCCAGGAAGAGGAGGTTGAATTTCATTCTAAGTAAAGGGTTGAATGCAAGTAAGCTAAAAACAGAGATTTAGCAGAATAAAGTCTCTGAGACCTTGACAGGTTAGTAGAACTGTGGAAATAGAAGTCCCATTGGGATGAAATAAGTTTGAAGTATAAAGTGAGGAAGAGGAGACAGGATACCTAGATAACATTTGTAAGAAAATTTGTTGTGGAAGCACATGAAAATCTGAAATCGATTTGAGAAGGATATGGGATTATTTGTATAAACTCTCTTTCCAAGCATAATCAGCTGCTCCAATGCAAATCTGTGGAAATTGTTTATGCTTCTAGGATTTTATATTGCCAGAAAAGTAGGATGGAGAGAGAATGGAGAAAGGAATTGAGTATATTCCAATGTATAGAATGATAATAACAATAATATATTATGAAATTCTAGCTGGACAAATAAAAATCAGCCAGAAAGAGGCTATGGATAATGAGAATTTGGTGGCTTCAATGCATTAAAGGTTTTGATGTCATGGCAATCAGTTATTGTAGTAAATGTGTCCAAAGGATAAAACACTATAGTAGGAGAGCAGAGTTTTCAAACTGTTGTTTTTAAATTCTGTTGTTTCTGGTGGCTAGATCCAAGACTTAACCATATAAGTAGATATAGAAGATAAATTAGAAGGAAAGGTCACTACAGAAGAAGTGAAGAAGTTGGAAGCTAAGTGATTCATGTGAAGCATGAAGTCACCAAAAATGATAAAATTAAGGGCTAGGACTTATATAAATGAAGAAGGATGACCAGGACTTACATAAATGAAGAAGGAAAGTACTTCACAGCAATGATTAGGAATTTTGGTTACGTGTATCACAGTATTCAAATTGGGTTATATTTATCATACTCTCCAAGTTTGAGACCATTTATTAAAAGCTGATAGCAAACATTAGGTCATATTTGTATTACACCAAGAAACTGATTAGAAGTTGTGAGCAGAGTAAATGTATGATTACTAATACCACAGGCAATTATTTAATTGTTATTTAATGTTTATGCCAGGGTAACAGTTGTACTGAATAAGAAATTTGTTCAGAGCACTCTTACCTTTTCCCTTAGCTGTTGGGAAAGCTTAATGGACAAGAATTAACAAACTAATAAACGAAAATTATCTGCATTAAACAAATCCCAAGAGATCTTTCCTGAGACTTCACACTAAGGCTTTCTTGGTTTAAAAGAATTATGTACTCCTGGGTGAAGAGGTTACCTTGAGACATTCTTAGAGAGAGGAATGAATGATTACTATGAGGTTTATTAATCAGGACTTCATCCAATGACATCTTATCCTAGGTTAAAAGAGAATAGTCTATTCTTTGGGAACCAAACCTATTTAGTGGCAGGAATTACACTTGTTTGTGAATATTTTTTAACATGAAATTTCATTCTGAATAAGACACAGTTGAAGAGCATATTGACATATTTCATATCTCCACTAGGACATTAAATGAAGTCTGTCTTTATTCCACATCAAATGTTAAGCACTAAGTTACTGGATTCCAGAGGAACATACAGATAATAGCTTCTCTCCACCGGAGGAGTAATACCATTGCATTTGAATTCAAACTTTAATTCAAGTATTGGTCCCTTTCCTTGCTATATTACCTTCAGTAATTTATCTAAGCCACTAAATCTTAGGTTCCTTTTCCCTGCAACAGCAATAATAATATTCTATCCTACTTGCAGGAAAACTGAAGTGAATTAAAATTACGTATTACATACAAATAACTAAGCACATGGACTGGCATGTTATAAATGGTAGCTACTGTTTTCATCATGAAGTGGATAATGTTATGCAAGTCCTAATTATCATTCCTTACTACATGGCTGGAGAAGGAGTCTAACCCAAGAGTTTATACACCAGGTTAGGGACTAGAACTCATCTCTATTGTATACTGTGTCAAGATGCCCCCAGAAAGCCCATTTTTATTTTTAAAAGCCTCACATCCCTGAAATAACATAAAAGTTGCACTACTTTCAAAAACTTTCTACTCAGAACCTATCCTAATGAGGATGAAACTAAATAACCAAATTGAAACTGCAATTTGTGTTTTATCTGTAGGAAGAGGGAAGAGATCATTGACTGAAGCCCCAATTCTATAATTTGACACCTTGTTTTTTAGCTGTCAGGTGATAAACATACCAAGTTTTCCTTTTTAAGTCAGAAATTTCTACAATAAAACCATTTTATTGTTTTATGAATTGCATTTAGACTCAAATTTGTTTAAAAATTATTCCATTTTTAAGAAGAAAAATATTATACTTAAGGATACACTGCAGTATAATAACACTTGCATACTCACTCCAGCCAACATAAATAGCCCAAGGAACTATGGCACAAACATAAGAAAAGTTGTGTACAGATAGGAGGTTACTGAGTTACAGTGGTATCTTGCAGAGTACAAAAGGAGAGAGAAGGAAAGAAAGAAAAAAGAAAGAGGGAGGAGGGAAGGAGGAAGGAGAGAAGCATGACTCAAGAATGCATGTGATCCAGCTTCCTACTAGATAATCTAAACAGAAGTCACTGATGTTTTTAGAATATGATTCTGAAATACTAGAAATATTGAATAGCAACAGGAAGCAATTTGAGGTTTGGTGTAAATTTTTATCTTTAAGGGAAAAAAATAAAAGAAACCAGCTTTACAGTGTGATGAGCTTAAAAAAAAAAAGTGATAAGCTAATTGGATTTTCCCTGAAATGACAGCACATGTAAAACCTTTTTTAAAACTAATAATTTCCTGTTGATCACTAGAAAGGAGATCTATTTTCTTAAAAACTATAAACAACATGATAAACAAGAAAGTTTTTATACTTAGCTTTGCACACAATATATAATTTTAGGTGATCCTCTTACAAATTGTTTCCTGAAAATATAATACAAGTCTACTGTTTATTTTATATTTTCAAATCATAGTTGTTACAATGTAGCTTTTTCCCAAGACATTAAAAGGTTTCTCCTTACATATGACAAAAACCAGGTAAAGTCAATTTAGAGAGACCTAAATACGTCCTGGCCAGCAAAACTTGCCTGAGACCAAAATGAACACATTATCCCATATGAATAAAGATGGTATGAGTCAGATAAGAAGCTTATGAGTCTTTCACACACAGAATGAAAAATAATCAAAGTTAAATGTTGCTTGTGCCCATCCAATCACTAACCTGGAGAGAGGGAACTTAACTTTGTGTACTCTCAACCCAGTGGTAATCAATCACCTGTCTTCTGGCCTGGTGTGGAAGGACTTGGTGGTGGGGGTGGGGTCTGACTCATGATTACAGACAACGTTCTCATTATGATTTGCCTGGTAGTCTACACTGGTAATAATATATCTCACTGAAAGTTAATAAATTAGCATTCTGTGTGTGTGTGTGTGTGTGTGTGTGTGTGTGTGTGTGTGTGTGTGTGTGTGTGTGAATTGCTCATCTTTGAGTTCTCTTGGGAGAGTTTGTTATATGTCTTCCGGTGAGGCCATACCTTATTCCATTGTGAACACTTATTTTCATGTTGAAATATATTTGAGTCAGTGTCCCTAAAATGACTAAAATGTAACAAGAATCGATGTTAAATTCATGCTAACGACACTCTATAGCCTGTGTTTATTAAACACAGTTTATTATTTATTATTTATTTATTATTATTTATTAAACACTTTATTAAACAGGCCACTGCAAACCTTTTTTTAACCTTTAAATCAAGACTCTACCAAGAATATTATAAAATTAGGATGTTTCTTGCTATTGTCACAAGTTGGGGCAAAGTTGGCTGTGAAAACCAGCAGTGTTACTGCCAGAGGGACAGACTTGATTTGGAATAGAAGGCACAAAAACCCATGACTGGCAGAATTTTCAATAAAAGTAGAAAATACTACAGGAAAGGATGGACAAAATACGTAGCTCTCCATTAGCCTAAAGTTTCTGTCTGTATTGGGGTGAAGAGTGAAATCAGTTAAATGGGAGATTCTGAAAATGAGAGAGTCCAAAAGGGTTAGATTTATAATCTCTCCACACATCTCTGTTTGACTAGGAAGTTACATCCATGTGCGAGGAACCAAAGGGTCCAGTGGAAAGTAAAAGTCAAGACATACTTGAGACCTGGCTGAATTATGAAAGGCTTCCCAGCCCACAGACAGATAGATCAGCAGAGGGTGGAAGCTTTACAGGCTCACAATGTTTGAGCACAACCTCTGCCTAAATCACTGGCTGACTATTAAGTTATGCAGGCACACGACACTCCTTAGGATGCTAAGCTAAAAAAATAAAACTAAGAAATACAAAGATGAGCATAGACATCACCGACTACTACAGAGGAGATATATTCCAGAGATTAACACCAGGCAAATTAAAAAGAAATCATAACCCAGACTTGCCACAGTATAACCAACTCAAATTAAAATATCCAAATTTCAACAAAAAATTACAAGAAATCCACACAAAGAAAAAATTCCAGGAAATTGTGGAAAAAAAAAAAAAGCAGTCAATATAAACTGACTCTGAGTCCAGATGTTGGATTTAGCAAACAAGGACTTCAAGGAAGCTACTATAAATATATTCAAGGATTTATAGCAACTATTTAAACACTGAAAAGAAAATATGAGGATACAACAAAGGGAGAATCTCAGTAAACAAATAAAAATGAAAAAACAGACTCTAGAATTGAAAAGTATAGTAACAAATGAAAACGTCAATAGATGGGCTGAAAGGCAACTTGAGAGGGCAGAAGAATCCGAGAACTGAAGAAAGAATAATATAAATTATGCTATCTGAAGAACAGAGGGAAAAAATTTAAAGAAAAATGAACAGAGCCTCAGAGGTCTGTGGGAAAATAGCAGTCTGACAATATTTTTTAATGGGAGTCTGAATAAATCTACTAAAAATCATTGAGCTGTGCAATTAAAATTAATGTATTTTTGGTATGTAAATTTAACCTCCACAAAGGTTTTTTTTAAGTCTCCAAACATTTCTGTTGTCTTTTCATTAATAACTTTAATAATTTGTATTATTATTAATTTAATTTTCTCTATTTGTTGCCTATTTTATGCTCAAGAAATATGTGGAGAGAGTGATGAAAAGATAGACACAATCTTCATGAAATTGAGGTGTGAGGTAAATATTAGACAGAATGGCATTGGGCGAGAAGATTTCTTTACCTTAAAGAATAAATCAAAGATTCTTAACCAACTGCAACATAAACTTGAATTTTCTGTTTCAGTAACTTTCTTTATACTAACATGTGACTATAGAAGTTACACAAAAGTGGTTCTGCATAAAAATTCTCCCCAATATGAGGCTTTAGTTTTTAAACAAGATACGCTTTTCAGATCAAAAACAAAGGTGAGCTCCATTACCAATGCCAATCCGCTAGTCTCAGCTACCTACCTCACCATCCTGACTCCTTGTAACATCTTTCAAACTGATATCTCTTCATCTGCTTTTGCTTTGCTCTTCTGTGTTTGATGTCCTACAAGCCTGACTAGCTTTCCAGCCAATGCCACATCTTTCTCACCCTTGTTGTTCAAACTCTGCTAAGATCATCTTTCAATTGTTGGAATAATGCCTCAGAGCCTTTGCACCATCCTTTCTCTGACCAGTATACTGTACCGTACCATAATTTTCCCTTAATTAATGCCTACTTATATCTCACATTTCACCACAAATATCAGCAATTTGCAAAACAGGAATATTTTTGCTTCACGAGATACAATAGCTGATTGAAAGCAACTTTCACAAGCCTTGAGTTGTGCTATAATAGTGGTTACTATTACTGGCTTAGCATTCCAATTATTCCAGCCCTCTAGCTCAACATTGCTTTGATTCTCTTGGTTTATCCTTCAGTGTAACAAGATGGCTCTTGCAACTCAGCCTCACATCCTTTTACAATTCCAAAGGTTGGGGAAAAAGAGGTAGAGGGTTGGGCAGAAAAAATTAGCTTTCTTTATAGCAGAGATAAGAATATTTTCTCTAAAACACCCAGAAAACAACTTCTTTCACTTCATTCCACAGAATTCAACAAGTGAATATGCTTGTATTCAACAGATACAAGTGAGTTTCTGGCAAAGAGCAATATGCATCATCATCTAACTGAGTATTTTGTCACCCAAAACAAAGTCAAGTTCTCTTAGTAAAGATGAGAGAAACAGCTATGAAGTAGCAATGAACTGTGTTTGCCATCAATACTAGCATACATCTATTTTCATAGTAATTTGATTTCTGTGTGTCTTTTCCACTAAGAGTCTAAGCTCCATGGAGTCAGGAACTAGAGATGACTTGCTCACCACTATTTCCCCCAGGATGTAACAATACAAAAGTGAAACACAAATGATCTCCTAAAAATAGTCACTGTGAACATTCAAATTTCACACAGGAATAAAAACAGTATGCTTAAAGCAAGTATTTTTTTTTAGGGATGTCCTCCCCAAGGGATAGTTGGCAATGTCAGGAGACATTTTTGATCATCACAATGGGAGGGAGAGACACTGCTGGCATCCAGCGAGTAAAGGACAGGAATTCTGCTAAACATATTACAATGCATAGATAGCCCACACATGAAGACTTGAGCCATCCAAATTCATGTAATAACTGGTATATGCCCACAGTACCAAGGTCGAAAAGCCCTTGCTTAACCCCGTTTCACTACATTCGTAATGTTCTGGAAAAGCTGAAAAATAGCTTCAGCAACTACTTTTCTTATTTTCCCTTCACACCATCCCCCTTTCTATCATTTTCTGATAGAAAGAAAGTAATAAAATATATGTATGAAAGGGGATACAGAAGATATACCACATCACTGCTCCTAATTGAGTTTGGGGAGTTTAGGACCAGCACCCCCAAGATGCATCAGGAAGGCATTTGTGTAAGAGGCATTTCATGATCTGGTAAATGCGTCCTCATATCTTGTTGCCTGCATTTGGAAACATCTATTCAAGACAAAGTGAGCACCTTTTCTACCCATAAAAAGCATGTCCAGGGACTTCCCTGGTGGACCAGGAGTTAGGAGTCCATGCTTCCACTGCTGAGGACGTGGATTCAATCCCTGGTTGGGGAACTAAGATCCCACAAGCTGCATGGTGTGGGCCAAAAAGAAAAAGAGAAAGAATAAAAGAAAGCAAGTATGTCCAAGTCTTATTTCCTATCCAAAAAGTCAAGCATAATAGAAAGGACAAAACTAGTAACAGTACTTTTGTGTTGTGAGAATCATTAATTTATAAATTATGGTTAATGTTTGTTCATCATCATATTAAACAGATTTAGAGAACAAACTTATGGTTAACAGGGTGAAGGTGGTGGGGGGGACAGACTGGGAGTTTGGGATTGACATGTACACACTGCTATATTTAAAACAGATAACCAACAAGGACCTACTGTATAGTGTGGGGAACTCTGCTCAATACTTTTGGTGACCTAGGTGGGAGGAGAATTTGAAAAAGAGTAGATACATGTATATGTATGGCTGAATCACTTTGCTGTACACCTGAAACTAACACAACATTGTTAATCAACTATACTCCAATACAAAATAAAAATTATAATGAAAATAAAATAAACAATAAGAATAAACATGAGTATACCATTTCCAGCTAATAAATATCAAGGAATTTTAGGATGGAGAGCCCCAGAAAACTAGAAACCCTGCCAAAAATGTCTACAGATTATATTTAAATGAATTTTAGTAATCCTAAGTCAACCTCTATGATTGTATTAACTTCCTGTGGCTGCTGTAACAAACCACCACAATGAAGTGGCTTCAGACAGCAGAAATTTATCCTTATATCATTCTGGAGGCCAGAAGTCCAAAATCAACATGTCAGTGGAAATGCACTTTCTCTAGAGGCTCTAGCAGAGAATGCTTCCCAGCGTCTCCCAGCTTCTGGTCAGCATTCTTTCTTTGACTTGTGGCCATATGACCCCAAACTCTACCTCTGTTTTCATATCATCTTCTTCTCCGTGTTTCTGTTCTCTTCTATGTTCTTAGAAGGGTACATATCACTGGATTCAGAACCCACCCTTAGAATCTAGGATGATTTCATCTCAAGACCCTTAACTTAATTATATCTTCAAATAGCCTTTCTCCAAATAAGGTAACATTCACAGATTCCAGGGATTTGATGTAGGTACCTTTTGGGGAGTCATTTTTCACCTTACCACATTGATCATTTGAGATTTTTCCTTTATTTTGAATATTAGCTTTTAAAAGATTCTATACCTCAGTCATTTGATCACGGCAAGGCTAATTTTGATTTATAATATGGCTTATAATTAAATGTCTATGTCTAAATTAGTTGTTAGTTACAAAAGTGTCTACCATTTGTTGTATTGCTATAGGGTTATTTTACACCTCTTTTATTTAGGTGGCAAATACCTTGTTCATTTTCTGTTAATATCAGCTAGATTATACTTCCAGATTAACAGTATTACACAGAGTATAAAGAGATAATCTAGATCATTCTTTTTCAACAATGAAACCTACTGTTTTGGACACATACACCATGGCCTGTGTGCTATCCTATGAATGTTCTCTCATATTCTAATCTCTTTTATTGTTAAAAACTGAAATATCTTTGGCAAATATTTCCAAATATGTTTCCTCTGAGACTCTCATAACATACAAAAGATTAAACTGATTTATATCATGGTTAAATGTCTTAATTTCTCAAAGGAATTTCAAAAAGAAGAAAATAAATGTTTTCTCATGGTCTAAAATATATGAAATGCTATAGTTGCTATTCAATTAATTAATTAATTAATTAAAAAATATTATAAATAAGATATGATACAAGAAAATGCCAAGGAAATATTTTTGTGTGAATAAAAGATGGTACAGACCTTGGGGGCCAAGACAGTGAAGCAGGAAGGCCCTGAGCTCACCTCCTCCCATGGGCACACCAATATTACAACTATTTACAAACAAACTATTGATGAGAAAAACCAGAAGACTAGGAGGAAAGATCTTACACAACTAAAGAAGGAACCATAACAAGATGGATAGGAGGGGTGGAGACACAGTATAGTCAAGACCAATACTCCCAGGGGGGTGACCCACAGACAGGAGGACAATACAACTGCAGAGGTTCTCTTCAAGGAGCGAGTGGTCTGAGCCCCGCATCAGGCTCGCCAGCCTGGGGCTCCTGCTCATGGAAGATGAGCCCCCAGAACATTTGGCTTTGAAGGCCAACAGGGCTTACTTCTGAGAGAGCCAGAGGGCTGTGGGAAATAGAGACTCTATTCCTAAAGGGTGCACACAAAAATCTCACACGCTCCAAGACACAGTACAGAAGTAATTTGAAAGAAGCCTGGGTCAGATCCACCTGGTGATCTTGGAGAGCCTCTCAGAGAGGCAGAAAGCAGCTGGGGCTTGCCCTGGGGATACAGATACTGATGCGAGCCATTTTGGGGAGCTTGTTTTACCACATGGACACTGGTACAGGTAAGCACCATTTTGAAATCCTATCTTTAACTTATTAGCTCTGGCATATGGCCCTGCCAACCAGTCTGTCAGCACCAGTACTGGGAAGTATCAGGCCAAGTAGCTAGCTGGGCAGAGACATGGCCCAACCCATCACCAGATCTGCTGCCCTAAGACCCTTGAGCCCACAGCTGCCTTAGGATCTGGCCCTGTCCACCAAAGGGCCCAAGACCCAGCCTCATATAACAGTGGGCTGGCACTAATCCCCGGATCCCCAGGGCCCTGTAGCCAGAGGCCCTGGGAACCAGATCCACCCACTGGGGGGACAGCAAAAAAACTACTAGAGCTCATCAATGAACTCAGTAAACCTGCAGGATACAGAATTAATACAAAGAAATCTGTTGCATTTCTATACACTAACAACGAACTATCAGAAAGAGAAGTTAAGAAAATAATCTCATTTACAATTACATCAAAAAGAATAAACTACCTAGGAAACAATCTAATTAAGGAGGTAAAATACTTGTACTTGCAAAACTATAAGACACTGATAAAAGAAACTGAAGATGACACAGATGGAAAGACACACCATGTTCATTGATCGGAAGACTTAATATTGTTAAAATAATCATACTACTCAAGGCAATCTATAGATTCAATGCAATCCCTACAAAAGTACCAATGACATTTCTCACGAAACTAGAACAAATTATTCTAAAATTTTTATGGAAACATAAAGAACCCCAAATACCCAAACAATCTTGAGAAAAAAGAACAAAACTGGAGGTATCATGCTCCCTGATTTCAAACTACAAAGCTACAGTCATCAAAACAGTATGGTACTGACACAAAAACAGACACATAGATAAATGGAACAGAAGAGAGATCCCAGAAATGAACCACAGTTATATGGTCAATTAATATAGACAAAGGAGACAAGAATATACAATGGGGAAAAGTGCCTCTTAAATAAATGGTGTTAGGAAAACTGGACATCTACACACAAAAGAATCAAACTGGACTACTCCCTTACATCATGCACAAAAATAAACTAAAATGGGGTTAAAATCTTAAATGTTAAAATCTGAAACCATAAAACTTCTAGAAGAAAAATATAAACACTACTCTCTTTAACATCAGTCTTTGTAATATTTTGGGGGTGTGTCTCCTCAGACAAGGGAAAAGCAAAAAATAAATAAATGGGACCATATTAAACTAAAAAGCTTTTGCACAATGAAGAAAACTATCAACAAAATGAAAAAGCCACCTACTGAATGGGAGAAGATATTTGCAAAGGATTTATCTGATAAGGGGTTAATATCCAAAACACACAAAGAACACATATAATTCAACATCCAAAAAACAAATAAATCAATTAAAAAATGGCAGAGTATGAATAGACATTTTCCCAAAGAAGATATATAAGTGTCCAACAGACACATGAAGAGATGCTCAACATCATTAATCACCAGGGAAATGCAAATCAAAACCATAATGAGATATCACCTCATACCTGTAATAATGGCTATCATGAAACACAACATATAACAGGTGTTGGCAAGGATGTGGAGAAAAGGGAACTCTTGTGCACTGTTGGTGGGAATGTAAATTGGTGTAGCCACTATGGAAAACAATATGGAAATTCCTTAAAAAAATTAAAAATAGAACTACCATATGATCCAGAAATTCCACTCCTGAGTATATATCCAAAGAAAATGAAAACACTAATTCAATAAGCTATGTGCATCCCAATGTTCATAACATTATTTGCAGTAGCCAAAATATGGAAGCAACGTAAGTGCCCATCGAGAAAAAAATGTTTAAAAAAGACGTAGTGTATATATAAACATATATATATATATATATACACAAAAGAATATTACTCAGCCATATAATAGAGTGAAATCTTGCCATTTGAAATAACATGGATAGACCTAGAGGGCATTACACTAAGGAAAATAAGTCAGACAGAGATAGACAAATACTGTATGATTTCACGTGGAATCTAAATAACAAATGAACAGCATACCAAAACAGAAAGAGTGGAGGAGCTTCAAGATAGCGGAAGAGTAAGACATGGAGATCACCTTCCTCCCCACAAATACATCAGAAATACATCGACATGTGGAACAACTCCTACAGAACACCTACTGAACGCTGGCAGAAGACATCAGACCTCCCAAAAGGCAAGAAACTCCCCACATACTTGAGTAGGGCAAAGGAAAAAAGAAAAAACAGAGATAAGAGAATAGGGATGGGACCTGCACTAGTGGGAGGGAGCTGTGAAGGAGGAAAGGTTTCCACACACTAGGAAGGCCCTTCACAGGCGGAGACTGAGGGAGGCGGAGGGGGGAAGCTTCGGAGCCATGGAGGAGAGCGCAGAAACAGGGGTGTGGAGGGAAAAATGGAGAGATTCCCACATAAAGGATAGGTGCCGACCAGCACTCACCAACTAGAGAGGATTGTCTGCTCACCCAACAGGGCAGGCGGGTGCTGGAAGCTGAGGCTCGGGCTTCAGAGTTCGGACACCAGGGAGAGGACTGGGGTTGGCTGTGTGAACACAGCCTGAAGGGGCCAGTGCGCCACAGCTAGCCGGGAGGGAGTCTGGGAAAAAGTCTGCAGCTGCCAAAGAGGGAATAAACTTTTTCTTGCTTCTTTGTTTCTTGGTGCACGAGGAGAGGGGATTAAGAGGGCCACTTAAAGGAGCTCCAGAGAAGGGCGCAAGCCGCAGCTATCAGCGCGGACCACAGAGACGGGCATGACACGCTAATGCTGCTGCTGCAGCCACCAAGAAGCCTGTGTGCGAGCACAGGTCACTATCCACACCTCCCCTCCCGGGAGACTGTGCAGCCTGCCACTGCCAGGGTCCCGTGATCCAGGGACTACCTCTCTGGGAGAACACATGGCACGCCTCAGGCTGTTGCAACATCATGCTGGCCTCTGCCGCCGCAGGCTCACTCCGCATTCCGTACCCCTCCCTCCACCTGGCCTGAGTGAGACAGAGCCCCCAAATCAACTTCTCCTTTAAGCCCGTCCTGTCTGGGCAGGAGCAGACGTTCTCAAGCAACCTACAGGCAGAGGCGGGGTCAAATTCAAAGCTGAACCCCAGGAGCTATGCAAACAAAGAAGACAAAGGGAAATTTTTCCCAGCAGCCTCAGGAGCAGCAGAGTAAATCTCCACAATCAACTTGATGTACCCTGCATCTGTGGAACGAATAATCCCAAATTGAGGAGGTGGACTTTGGGAGCAATGATATATACATTTTTTCCCTTTTTCCCTTTTTGTGAGCGTGTATGTGTATGCTTCTGTGTGTGATTTTGTCAGTATAGCTTTCTTTGCTTTTACCATTTGTCTGAGGATTCTGTCTGGCCGTTTGATTTTTCTGTTTGTCTGGTTTTTTTAGTACAGTTTTTAGTACCTTTTATCATTGGTGGATTTGTTTTTTGGTTTGGTTGCTCTCTTCTTTCTTTCTTTCTTTCCTTTTTTTTTTATTACTTTAAAACAATTTTTTAAAATAATTATTCTTTACCTTTTATTTTAACAACTTTTAAATTTTATTTTATTTTACTTTATTTTATTTTATCTTCTTCTTTCTTTCATTCTTTCTTTTGCTCCCTTTTATTCTGAGCTGTGTAGATGACAGGCTCTTGGTGCTCCAGCTAGGCATGAGGGCAGTGCCTCAGAGGTGGGAGAGCCAACTTCAGGACACTGGTCCACAAGAGACCTCCCAGCTCCACATAATATCAAATGGCAAAAATCTCCCAAAGATCTCCATCTCAATGCCAAGACCCAGCTCCCCTCAACGACCAGCAAGCTACAGTGCTGGACACCCTATGCCAAACAACAAGCAAGACAGGAACACAACCCCATTCGTTAGCAGAGAGGCTGCCTAAAATCATAATAAGGCCACAGACACCCCAAAACACACCACCAGATGTGGACCTGCCCACCAGAAACACAAGATCCAGCCTCATCCACCAGAACACAAACACTAGTCCCCTCCACCAGGAAGCCTACACAACCCACTGAACCAACCTTACCCAATGCGGACAGACACCAAAACAACGGAAACTACGAACCTGCAGTGTGCGAAAAGGAGACCCCAAACACAGTAAGTTAAGCAAAATGAGAAGACAGAGAAACACACAGCAGATGAAAGAGCAATGTAAAATAACAGCAGACCTAACAAACGGAGAGGAAATAGGCAGTCTACCTAAAAAAGAATTCAGAATAATGACAGTAAAGATGATCCAAAATCTTGGAAATAGAATGGAGAAAATACAAGAAATGTTTAACAAGGACCTAGAAGAAGTAAAGAGCAAACTGTGATGACAACACAGTAAATGAAATTTAAAATTCTCTAAAAGGGATCAAAAGCAGAATAACTGAGGCAGAAAGGATAAGCGACGTGGAAGATAAAATAGTGGAAATAACCACTGCAAAGCAGAATAAATAAAAAAGAATGAAAAGAATTGAGGACAGCCTCAGAGACCTCTGGGACAACATTAAACGCACAACATTCGAATTATAGGAGTTCCAGAAGAAGAAGAGAAAAAGAAAGGGACTGAGAAAATGTTTGAAGAGATTATAGTTGAAAACTTCCCTAATATGGGAAGGGAAATAGTTAATCAAGTCCAGGAATGACAGAGAGTCCCGTATAGGAAAAATCCAAGGAGAAACGCACCAAGACACATATTAATCAAACTATAAAAATTAAATACAAAGAAAAATATTAAAAGCAGCAAGGGAAAAGAAACAAATAACACCCAAAGGAATCCCCATAAGGTTAACAGCTGATCTTTCAGCAGAAACTCTGCAAGCCAGAGGGAGTAGCAGGACATATTAAAAGTGATGAAGGGGAAAAACCTACAACCAAGATTGCTCTACCCGGCAAGGATATCATTCAGATTCGACGGAGAAATTAAAGCCTTTACAGACAAGCAAGAGCTAAGAGAATTCAGCACCACCAAAGCAGCTTTACAACAAATGCTAAAGGAACTTCTCTAGGTAGGAAACACAAGAGAAGGCAAAGACCTAAAATAACAAACCCAAAACAATTAAGAAAATGGTCATAGGAACATACATGTCGATAATTACCTTAAGTGTAAATGGATTAAATGCTGAAAGCAAAAGACACAGACTGGTTGAATGGATATAAAAACAACACATGTATATATGCTGTCTACAAGAGACCCACGTCAGACCTAGGGACACATACAGACTGAAAGTGAGGGGATGGAAAAAGATATTCCATGCAAATGGAAATCAAAAGAAAGCTGCAGTAGCAATTCTCATATCAGACAAAATAGATTTTAAAACAAAGACTATTAAAAGAGACAAAGAAGGACACTACATAATGATCACGGGATCAATCTAAGAAGATATAACAATTGTAAATATTTATGCATGCAACATAGGAGGACCTCAACACATAAGGCAAATACTAACAGCCATAAAAGGGGAAATTGACAGTAACACAATCATCGTAGGGGACTTTAACACCCCACTTTCACCAATGGACAGAACATCCAAAATGAAAATAAATAAGGAAACACAAGCTCTAAACGATACATTAAACAAAATGGACTTAATTGATATTTATACGACATTCCATCCAAAAACAACAGAATACACTTTCCTCTCAAGTGCTCATGGAATATTTCCCAGGATAGATCATATCTTGGGTCACAAATCAAGTCTTGGTAAATTAAGAAAATTGAAATCATATCAAGTATCTTTTCCAACCACAATGCTATGAGACTAGATATCAATTACAGGAAAAAAATCTGTAAAAAATACAAACACATGGAGGTTAAACAATACACTACTTAATACCCAAGAGATCACTGAAGAAATCAAAGAGGAAATCAAAAAATACCTCGAAAAAATGACAATGAAAACACGACCCAAAACCTGTGGGATGCAGCAAAAGCAGTTCTAAGAGGGAAGTTTATAGCAATACAATCCTATCTTAAGAAACAAGAAACGTCTCAAATAAAAAACCTAACCTTACACCTAAAGCAATTAGAGAGAGAAGAACAAAAAATACCCCAAAGTTAGCAGAAGGAAAGAAATCATAAAGATCAGATCAGAAATAAAAAAGAAATGAAGAAAACAATAGCAAAGATCAATAAAACTAAAAGATGTTTCTTTGAGAAGGTAAACAAAATTGATAAACCATTAGCCAGACTCATCAAGAAAAAAAGGGAGAAGACTCAAATAAATACAATTAGAAATGAAAAATGAGAAGTAACAACAGACACTGCCGAAATACAAAGGCTCATGAGAGATAACTACAAGCAACTACATGCCAATAAAATAGACAACCTGGAAGAAATGGAAAAATTCTTAGAAATGCACAACCTTCCGAGACTGAACCAGAAAGAAATAGAAAATATGAACAGACCAATCACAAGCACTGAATTGAAACTGTGATTAAAAATTTCCGGGTTTCCCTGGTGGCGCAGTGGTTGAGAAAACACCTGCCGATGCAGGGGACACGGGTTTGTGCCCCGGTCCGGGAAGATCCCACATGCCGCGGAGTGGCTAGGCCCGTGAGCCATGGCTGCTGAGCCTGCGTGCCCGTAGCCTGTGCTCCACAACGGGAGAGGCCACAACAGTGAGAGGCCCACCTACTGAAAAAAAAAAAAAAATCCAACAAACAAAAGCCCAGGACAAGATGGCTTCACAGGCAAATTCTTACAAACATATACAGAAGAGCTAACCCTATCCTTCTCAAACTCTTCCAAAACATAGCAGAGGGAGGAACACTCCCAAACTCATTCTATGAAGCCACCATCACTCTGATACCCAAACCAGACAAAGATGTCACAAAGAAATAAAACTACAGGCCAATATCACTGATGAACATAGATGCAAAAATCCTTAACAAAATACTAGCAAACAGAATCCAACAAC
>NC_041219.1:82021442-82022825 GCF_002837175.3 Physeter macrocephalus | reverse complement strand
TAAACAACACACTACTTAATAACCAAGAGATCACTGAAGAAATCAAAGAGGAAATTAAAAAATACCTAGAAACAAATGACAATGTAAACACAACAACCCAAAACCTATAGGATGCAGCAAAAGCAGTTCTAAGAAGGAAGTTTATAGCTATACAAGCCTACCTTAAGAAACAAGAAATGTCTCAAATAAAAAACCTAACCTTACACCTAAAGCAATTAGAGAGAGAAGAACAAAAAATACCCCAAAGTTAGCAGAAGGAAAGAAATCATAAAGATCAGATCAGAAATAAAAAAGAAATGAAGAAAACAATAGCAAAGATCAATAAAACTAAAAGATGTTTCTTTGAGAAGGTAAACAAAATTGATAAACCATTAGCCAGACTCATCAAGAAAAAAAGGGAGAAGACTCAAATAAATACAATTAGAAATGAAAAAGGGGAAGTAACAACTGACACTGCAGAAATACAAAGGATTATGAGAGATTACTACAAGCAACTCTATGCCAATAAAATCGAGAGGCCTGCGTACCACAAAACAAACAAACAAACAAACAAAATCTTCCAAAAAACAAAAGCCCAGGAGCAGACGGCTTCACAGGTGAATTCTATCAAACATTTTGGGAAAAGCTAACACCTATCCTTCTCAAACTCTTCCAAAATATAGCAGAGGGAGGAACACTCCCAAACTCATTCTAGGAGTCCACCATCACCCTGATACCAAAACCAGACAAAGATGTCACAAAGAAAGAAAACTACAGACCAATATCACTGATGAACATAGATGCAAAAATCCTCAACAAAATACTAGCAAACAGACACCAACAGCACATTAAAAGGATCATACACCATGATCAAGTGGGGTTTATTCCAGGAATGTAAGGATTGTTCAATATACGCAAATCAATGAATGTGATACACCATATTAACAAACTGAAGGAGAAAAACCATATGATCATCTCAACAGGTGCAGAGAAAGCTTTCGACAAAACTCAACACCCATTTATGATAAAAACCCTCCAGAAAGTAGGCATAGAGGGAACTTACCTCAACATTATAAAGGCCATATATGACATCCCACAGTCAACTTCGTTCTCAAAGGTGAAAAACTGAAACCATTTCCACTAATATAAGGAAGAAGACAAGGCTGCCCACTCTCACCACTATTATTCAACATAGTTTTGGAAGTTTTAGCCACAGCAATCAGAGAAGAAAAAGAATTAAAAGGAATCCAAATCAGAAAGGAAGAAGTAAAGCTGTCACTGTTTGCAGATGACATGATACTATACATAGAGCACCCTAAAGATGCTACCAGAAAACTACTAGAGTTAATCAATGAATTTGGTAAAGTTGCAGGACACAAAATTAATGCACAGAAATCTCTGGCA
>NC_041219.1:82020343-82020968 GCF_002837175.3 Physeter macrocephalus | reverse complement strand
GAATAAACCTACCTAAGGAGACAAAAGACCTGTATGCAGAAAATTATAAGACACTGATGAAAGAAATTAAATATGATACAAATAGATGGACAGATATACCATGTTCTTGAAGAATCAACATGGTGAAAATGACTATACTACACAAAGCAATCTACAGATTCAATGCAATACCTATCAAACTACCACTGGCATTTTTTACAGAACTAGAACAAAAAATTTCACAATTTGTATGGAAACACAAAAGACCCCGAATAGCCAAGGCAGTCTTGAGAAAGAAAAACGGAGCTGGAGGAATCAGGCTCCCTGACGTCAGACTATACTACAAAGCTACAGTAATCAAGACAGTATGGTACTGGCACAAAAAGAGAAATGTAAGTAAATGGAACAGAATAGAAAGCCCAGGGATAAACCCACGCACATATGGTCACTTTGTCTTTGATAAAGGAGGCAAGCATATACAGTGGAGAAAAGACAGCCTCTTCAATAAGTGGTGCTGGGAAAACTGGACAGCTACATGTAAATGAATGAAATTAGAACACCTCCTAACACCATACACAAAAATAAACTCAAAATGGATTAAAGACCTAGATGTAAGGCCAGACACTATCAAACTCTTAGAGGAAAA
>NC_041219.1:82000493-82020311 GCF_002837175.3 Physeter macrocephalus | reverse complement strand
CTCACACCAGTCAGAATGGCCATCATCAAAAAATCTACAAACAATAAATGCTGGAGAGGGTGTGGAGAAAAGGGAACCCTCTTGCACTGTTGGTGGGAATGTAAATTAATACAGCCACTATGGAGAACAGTATGGAGGTTCCTTAAAAAGCTAAAATAGAACTACGATATGACCCTGCAATCCCACTATTGGGCATATACCCTGAGAAAACCATAATTCAAAGAGTCATGTACCACAATGTTCATTGCAGCTCTATTTACAATATACAGGACATGGAAGCATCCTAAGTGTCCATCGTGAGATGAATGGATAAAGAAGATGTGGCACATATATACAATGGAATATTACTCAGCCATAAAAAGAAACGAAATTGAGTCATTTGTCGTGAGGTGGATGCACCTAGAGTCCGTCATACGGAGTGAAGTAAGTCAGAAAGAGAAAAACAAATACCGTATGCTAACACACATAAACGGAATCTGAAAAAGAAAAAAAAAAATCGTCACGAAGAACCTAGGGGCAAGATGGGAATAAAGACGCAGACCTACTAGAGAATGGACTTGAGGATATGGGGAGGCAGAAGTGTAAGCTGGGACAAATTGAGAGAGTGGCATGGACATATATACACTACCAAATGTAAAATAGATAGCTAGTGGGAAGCAGCCGCATAGCACAGGGAGATCAGCTCAGTGCTTTGTGACCACCTAGAGGGGTAGGATAGGGTGGGGGGGAGGGAGGGAGACACCAGAGGGAAGAGATATGGGGATATATGTATATGTATAACTGATTCACTTTGTTATAAAGCAGAAACTAACACACCATTGTAAAGCAATTATACACCAATAAAGATGTTAAAAAAGAAAAACAGAAAGAGTTTTTGATATAGAGAACAAACAGGTGGTTACGAGAGGAGGTGTTGTGTGGAGGAAAGAAATAGGTGAGGGAGTTTAAGAAGTACAAATTTCCAGTTGCAAAATAAATCCAGTCACGGGTATAAAATGTACAGTGTGGGGAACATAGTCAATACCTAAGGAATATCTTTGTATACAGTCTGTATATAGTAAACACATTTATTGTGTTAATCACTTTGAAATGTATAGGAAAAAAATCACTATGTTGTGTAATAGGAACAAGTGTTGTAGGTCATTTATACTTCAAAAACAAACAAACTCATAGAATAAAAAGAGATCACATTTGTGGTTCCCAGAGGCGGGGAGCAGGGGTGGGAGGGGAAATGTACAAAGATAGTGGAAAACTACCATTATAAGATAAATGAGTACTAGGAATTTAGTGTATAATGATAAATATAATTAACACTGTTGTATGTTATATATAAAAATTGTTAAGAGAGTAAATCCGGAGTTCTCCTCACACACAAAATTTTTTTTCTATTTCTTTAATTCTGTATCTATATGAGAAGATGAATGTTTACTAAACTTATTGTGATAGTCATTTCATGATGTGTGCAAGTCAAAACATTATGCTTTACACCTTAAACTTATATACTGCTGTATGTCAATTATACCTCAATAAAAACAGAAGAAAGACAGTATATATTTGCACTTATTCTTTTATCTAATTTTCATTTTATATCTAATAAAATATGATATAAACAAGCAAATGTAGGGGATGTAAAAGAACTTTCCTCCACCCTCTTCGGTTCTGTGGCTGGGATCTATCTATCGAACTGACAAAAGACAGATTAACAAGAGAAAAGCAAACACATTTTATTTAATATTTTTACATACACATAAGAGCATTCATAGGAAAAAGTAAAAATCCAAAGAAGCAGTTAGGACTGAGAGCTGATATGCTTCTTAACAAAGAAAGTTTGTTTGAAGAGAAGTGACAAGACAAAGGAAAAGCGTGTTACATCTCTAGAGGTGATAAATTGTGGAAAAGTGACTCAGAAATATATGGAGGAAACTAAGGAAGAAAAGGATTATTTTAGTATGTCTGTTTGTACAGATTCATCTCAGCCTCAACTCCCAGTCTCTGGTGATAAAAATGTTCCTCTCTCCCCAGTGTAGGGAAAGCACCTTTCTCATAAGAAATTGTATGCCCTGCTTTTAGGTACAAGGGGGAGGCCAGGGAGCCCTTCCTACAGCTGTTGTTTGTTCCTACAGCTGTCTCAGAATTGTCAATATGCCAAAGTGGCATATTGTGGGGTGGCATATCAAAGGATATCAGTCAGGGATAAAGGCAGGTTGATAAAGTGGATAGAGTAAGGGTAGGTGAACTCAGTTTTCTATTTAGCAATCTTGGCAGCCCTCTCATTCCCTAGAGATACAGTATCAGTCTCCTTACAATGGGCTGGAGTGTGAACAGTAGTCACTGTAGTAGGGAGATGAATAGCCTGTAATAGAGTAACAATTATATGCCCATTGGCAATAGTAGTATCAGCAGAGGTTAAGAATCAACAGGATTTACAGATTGTGCCAACAGCATGGAAGACTCCAAAGGCATATCTGGAGTTAGTGTAAATAGTGGCAGTTTTCTGTTTTGCCAACATGTAAGCTCTACTAAAAGTCGTGAGTTCAACAGCTTGGGCTGATTTTACAGTGTGTAAAGAGTATGCCTCAGGAGTTTCATGTAGGAAAACTATGTTGTAAGGAGTTATGTTTTCCTGGAAATTTTGTTTAAAAGAGCCATCACAAAATTGAAGTCATTCTGGGTTGTCTAAGGGGATATCTAAGAGATTTTTGTGTGTGTCTTTGAAATTATTTCTACAGTTGCAAGGCAATCATGTGGAATGGAGTGGGGCTGTCCATCATCTGGGAGGGGTTAGAAGAGCCAAATTTAAGGTGCTACAGCAGTGTAAGATGAGGGAGGGATTGGTGAATAGGGCTTGTTCATAGGTGGTCTGCCTCCATGTAGAGAGAGGAGCTATGTCTTATGAACTCGTAAGGGAACAGAAACAGTATGAGGTACATAGAGGTAAATGGCAGCCTAATGTAAGAGCAATGGTTTTGTCAATTAGGGTGGCAGTTATGGTTACAACACACAAGCATGGGAGCACATCTGATGCCACAACATCTAACTGACATGAGAAATATGCTATAGGCCTTATCTAAGAATAAATGGTTGTACTAAAATACTGCAGCAATTCCATTATTGTCTTGGCAACATAGGTGAAAATGTTTATCAAAACTGGGTAAGCCAAGGGCTTCCCTGGTGGCACAGCGGTTGAGAGTCCGCCTGCCAATGCAGGGGACATGGGTTCATGCCCCAGTCCGGGAAGATCCCACATGCCGCGGAGCGGCTGGGCCCGTGAGCCATGGCCGCTGACGCTGCACGTCCGGAGCCTGTGCTCCGCAACGGGAGAGGCCACAACAGTGAGAGGCCCGCGTACCACAAAATATAAATAAATTTTAAAAAATAAAAAATAAAAAAACTGGGTAAGCCAAGAGCAAGGGCAGCAGAATTAGGAATTTGTTGGCAACAACAGCAGCTGTCCCCCAAAATTTACATAGTTGTGTTTTTGTTTTCAGAAGAGGGATGGACAATATTAACTCAAGGCATTTTGGTGTGAGTTTTGAGTGCCCTGAGATACCTCATTTTCTAAGTAGGTAAGAGTTGTCTGTACCCATTGAAGTCTATATTGGGAGGCTTTATAGCCTTGTTCAGTTAGTGCCTTTAAGAGAATGAGGGAATCTATAAAAACACCTTCCTTAGTTTGATTACAAAGTAAGAGGCCATCAACATACTGAACGAGAGGGGAGCCTTGGGTAAAAACTAGAACCTAAGCTTTAAGAACTTGGGAAAATATTGAGGGAGACTCACAATATCTCAAAGGTATGCAAGTCCATGTTAATTGTCTTCCTCGAAATGTAAATACAAAGAGAACGTGTGCAATGGTGAAAGCTGTGCAGGAGTCAGTGACTGTAAATCAAGCTATGTCAGCAGGAATTGAGGTAAGATCAGTAGTTGGACTAGAGACTATAGTGTGATGAGGAATTACAAAAACATCTATGGGCTCTTCCATTTTGTACAAATCAATAATTTGATTCCCATCTGAATCAAATGTCCCTTCTTACTGACAAGATTGAGGTATCGCAGAGTGAAGAAGTAAATATGGAACACTTGGCTCTATTGTAAGTACAATTCCTTTTTTTTTGTTTTTGTTTTTTTTTTGCTTCTTGAGAAAGAGGGTGTTGGGCTACTGCTGGGACAGGTTTATTCCTATTCCAGAAAATGTGCATGGGCACTGCACTGAAGAGCAATCCAACCTCATTTGCATGTGAGGACTAGAGACTAACTAGTACATCTCTTAAGGTTGCACTATTTTCAGAGGATTTTAAATTGAGATAGGTCTCCATTGGGGAAAGTAGGAAGCTTGTGATTTGGTCTGAGAGCAGGGAAATAAAAATACTTGTCTCATTACATTGTATGGTGACATTAAATTTACATAACAAGGCTCTACCTAAAAGGTTTGCTAATGAAGAACCAGAAACTAGAAAGATATGATGGGTGGTTAGAGGACCTAAGGATTTTGCAGTGGCCTGAGAACTGACAAAAAAATAGGTTGCCCAGAGACTCCAACAGCTTGAACAGAATTAGAGGTGACGAACAGATATAAATCCTCTAAGTCAATGGCAGAGAAAGTTCCACTGGTATCAGTTAAGAAGTACCGTTCCTAATATTCTATTTTAAGTTTAATGCTGGGTTCTGAGGTACAACTGAGTTTTGACTGACCCCATCAATCTATGCGAAACTGTCCCACAGAAGGGGAAAAACAGACTCTCTGAGGTTGCTGAGATCTGGGGATACTGTATATTTAAGCTTACTTTTGTTTTATATGCAGAACAATTGCCTTTCCAATGTCCTGCCCTTTTACAGTATCTGCAAATATCTTGAGATGGATAGGGAAGGCTCTGTGGTTGGCAAGAAAAATGGGTGGGTATTAAGTTACACTCAGATTCTTACTTCTGTTTTTTAAAGACTCAATTGCAAGGCAAGGATTGTTGATTTCAATTCCTTTTTTCTCCTGCTTTCCTGCAAGCTATTTTCAAAGAATTAAATAGCAACTTCAATAATAACATTGAGAGATTGTCATGCACAGCCAACCACATCATTTTGGATTTGTCTTCTTATATTAGGGAGAAGATTTCTCACTAAAGAGGAAATTAAGAGATTTCTATGTTCTGGGGTTTCAGGGTTTAATGCAGTGTGCTTTTGGAAAGTCTGTATAAAAGCATTCAACAAAGACCTTGGGATGCTCCCCTTCTTTCTGAGTGCACAACTCAATCTTAGACCAATTCACCTTGGGGAAAAGGTATCTACAATTGCTTCTATCAGGCCTTAAATATCAGCATCCAGATGATCCATTTACTGATCGCTGGAAGAGGCCTGGGAGAAGTTCCGACCATCTGTTTTCTCTGTTAGGTAAGGGGACTTTTCCTGGGGGGCTGTCTGGCTTGTCTTATAACTAAAGTATAAGCATGGGTGGAAAGAACACCTCTTAGTAGCCTGTTGAGGTCCCTATGAGTGGGGCTGTGAATGGCCACCAAGCCTTCTAACTCCTCTCTAAATTTGGTGGAATCTTTCAAAAGTGGGAGTAAAGGGCATTGTAGCTTAAAGGATCTGGTGCTGTCCAAGGGACATGTATATTTGTGGTGGGGGTCCAGGGTACATCCACAAAGGACATTTCATAGGAGGGCTAGATAGATTCCCAGAAGGTAGGTAAAATTATATGGGACAGCAAAACGAGCCCTACTGCATGGTCCTGGACCTCTGCCAAGGTTATTTCTTGGCCGTTAGTATTTACATAAGTAACCTGTATGCCCAGTCCTGGCCATCAGGCTGGATTATTTTCTACAATTTTTGCAGGGGAAGAGAAGAAAGTGGTCAGTTGGGTATTTAAGGAATTTTCTGGGCAAATCAAAGGAGTTTCAGGGATTAAAGGAATTTGTTGAGGAGGTAGGGTTGGATTTGGGGAGGAGGATTTGAGTCAGGGGTCAGGAGATCCAGAAGATCTTCTGGAGGGCCATAGACAGGGAGTTAGTTATAAACAAGGGTATAGGAGCACAGGGAAGGGGAATTCACTGTGGGTGTGGAATTTAACTTTTGTTTTCATTTCCATTCTTTAATCTTGTTAAAAGAGTCCATAGGCTAGCCATAATGCTATTTTGTGTCCTTTCAATTTAATCATTCCACAGGTACTAAATAGGACATTTGTTTAGGATAAGAGCTCTTTAACATTTTTTTCAAATATAAAAGTTTTTTTTTTTTTTTTTTCAAATCAAATGATCCATCATCTGGCCATTGACAAGGAGACTCTTTAAAGGTATACCCCTTTTAACTGTGACTAAATCCAATAAGCCTTTCCATAGAAAGACCTAGAGGTAAATTTTTAGACTTCGAATAATTTTTTTTTATCATGGATGCAAGAGATACCCCCGGTGTGGGTACAGCCCACATGATTAAAAAAGCCACTCATAGAGGTAGCTTAAGATACTACAAAGCTACAGTAATCAAAACAGTATGGTATGGAAAAGAAACAGACACACAGATCAACAGAACAGAATAGAGAGCTCAGAAATAAACCCATACACTTATGATCAATTAATCTACAACAATGGAAGAATAAATAAACAAGAAAAGACAGTCTCTTCAATAAGTGGTGCTGGGAAAACTGGACAGCTACATGTAAAAGAATGAAATTAGAATCTTTTCTCACACCATATACAAAATAAATTCAAAATGGATTAAAGACCTACGTGTAAAACTGGAAACCATAAAATTCCTAGAAGAAAACATAGGTGGAACACTCTTTGACATAAATTGTAGCAATATTTTTTGGGGATCTGTCTCCTACAGCAAAGGGGAAAAAAGCAGAAATAAACAAATGGGACCTAAGTCAACTTAAAAGCTTTTTTTGCTCAACAAAGGAAACCACTGACAAAATGAAAAGACAACCTACTGAATGAGAGAAGACATTTGCAAACGATATGACCAATAAATGATTAATATCCAACATATATAAACAGTTCATACAACTCAATATCAGAAAAACAAACAACCTTATTAAAAAATAGGCAGAAGACCTGAATAAACATTTTTCCACAGAGGACATACAGGTGGTCAACAGACATGTGAAAAAATTCTCAACATCGCTAATTATCAGAGAAATATAAATCAAAACCACGATGAGATATCACCTTATACCTGTAAGAATGGCTATCATCAAAAAAGACCACAAATAGCAAATGTTGGTGAGGATATGGAGAACAGGCAACCTCAGTTCACTCCTGGTCAGAATGTAAATTGGTGCAGCCACTGTGGAAAAGAGCATGGAGATTTCTCAAAAAACTAAAAATAGAACTACCATATGGTCCAGCAATTCCACTCCTGAGTATATATTTGAAGAAAATGAAAACACTAATTTAAAAGATACATGCACTCCAATGTTCATAGCAGCATTACTTATTATCACCAAAATATGGAAGCAACCTCAGTGCCTATCAACAGATAAAGAAGATGTGGTATATATACAATGGAATACTACTCAGCCATAAAAAAGAATGAAAATTTGCCATTTGCAACAATATGGTTGGAAGTGAAGGGCAACATGCTTAGTGAAATAAGTCAGACAGAGAAAGACACATACTGTATGTTATCACTTACATGTGGAATCTAAAAAATAAAACAAGAGAATATATATAACAAAATAGAAACAGACTCAGAGATATAGAGAACAAACTAGTGGTTACCAGTGGGGAGAGGGAAATGGAGAGGGGCAATATAGGATTAAGAGATGAAGAGGTACAAACTACTATGTATAAAAGATATAAACTACAAGGATATATATTATACAGCACAGGGAATATAGCCAATATTTTATAATAGCTCTAGATGGAAAAAAATCTGTAAAATTTTTGAAACACTATGTTGTACACACCTGAAACTAATATTGTAAATAAACTATATCTCAATTTTTAAAAAGGAAAGCAAAGACCCTTGTTGTCACAAATGGTTAAGAACAGTGTTTGTGAGAACTTGTATCACCAGTCTCTCACAAAAGTAAGACACCTCCAATCACAGATTTAATAATCTGATACTGGGCAGCTGATACTGATATGCCACTTTTCCATCACTGAAAAGGCAATAAAGGTAGAGATAACAAAGGCCCCTTAAAGGCTGAGACCCCTTATTATGACAAATTCCCCTAGAGCTGGCACAGTCAGACACAGAAATGCTGCAAGCACACTCTGTGTCTTGGGTTCCTGGTCTGATGGCTAGCTACCTGATGCAGGTCCAACAATCTATACCTCCTGGTTGACAGAAGGCAGGTTATAAGGCATGCTCTCAGAACACAAAACAAGGTGAAAGGAGAATTTCACCCAGTATTTTTATTGGTGAACCACAGCAAAGCTTGTCCAAACAGACTCCAGTCCAGCAAGAACCATAAACTCACTGATCTATGAGACTACCTCAAACAACAGGCTTATAAGACCCCTGCCTGTGTTCTATGCTGTGCTTATCCTCCTTATGAAAATGACACAAAAGACAGAGAGAAAGGAAAACAATTCTGATCTCCGGGAGGGAAAAGATCAATTAAAACAAGGATACATAAAACAAAAAGCATAAAAGTCACTTACCTTTTGCTGGCTATTTCAGGTGTATCCCAAATCTTAGCTACAGCCTCTGAAGTATGTAGGGAATCCCAGCTAATGATATCCCATCCTCATCACCATTATGGTAGGGGATGAAAGAAAAATTTTCTCCACCTCCTTAGGTCCTGGGTCCTATGGATTGAAATTACAAATGACATATTAACAGGAGAAAAACACACACATCGTATTTAACATTTTTACATGCATACAAGAGCTTTTACAGGAAAAATGAAGACTCAAAGAAGCAGTTAGGGCCAAGAGCTTACATACCTTTTTAACAAAGAATGATAAAATTGTGGAAAAGTGACAGTATGAAAGAAAAGGGGATTATACTTCTAGGGGAAATAAATCTGAGAAAGTTACTAAGAAATATTTGGGGAAAACTTATGGAAGATAAAGGCTTGTTTGTACACATCTGTTTCAGCACTGACATCCAATCTCCAGTAACAGGAAAGTTCTTGTCTTACTCGTGCAGGAAGAACAACTTCCTCATGGGAAATTTTATGACCTACTTTTAAGTAGAAAGGAGAAGGTCAGGGAGTCCTTCCTGCATCTGTTGTTTCTCAAGTGTCTTCAGCTCAAAATTTTCAATATGCCAAAGTGACTTATTTTGGAGTGGCATATTCTGAACCCCTTAACACAGACACATAATCTTGGGACTCCTGCAGATTTTTCTGGGGAGAGTAACCTGAAACATCAATTTGAGTTGCATTGACAAGACAGCACCTAAAAAGGCAAAAATGTTTTTTTCTTCTTGTTTGTTAGCTTGCAAGCAGATATTTTTATATGAAAGGGTACACTTTTAAAGAACTGCGAGGGAGTTATGTGCAAAAATTATCTTCGTGTATAGCAGCATTTGTTCTAATACCTCCTACACAGCACTTTTAAAATGCACCCTTTTCTGTCTTATAGATTGTTGTCTTGGGAGGCACTGTGACTTGGTAGGAAGTGGGTATTTGTAGAACAAAAACCCTGCTACCAACAAAAACCTTAATAAAAATGGTAACTTTAAAATGACTGATGAGAGATAGACATAGATGATAGATTCATAGATGACAGATAGATAACCTTTATACTTTATGGCTTGTTCTGAAATAAATAAATAAACAAACAAAAACCCTAAAATCAAATGAAGATTTCAGATTTGATGTCAAAACAACATTATTCACAATGCAATTTTCTGTTCACAACTCCTGTTTTCCTATATCCCTTTATGATAGTGTATTGGAATGAAGTCTTATATTGTATAAGAATACCAGTACAATAAGCTGAACAGTTGCTTTTGACCAAGAAGAAAGAACTATTTATGTTAGTATATGCCCAAGCACTGATTTTTACAAAAGAATGATGTCAGGAACTACAGGGCTTTTGTTGAAGAGCCTCTGGTCAAAAGCAAAGGACATTTGATAGTTAAATGCAAGGAAGGGGCGGGAAATGAATGAAGACAAACAAGAGGAAATGATTATTTGACTGTGACTGAAAGACTAGAGCACACAAAGCCATGCAGATTAGCAAACCCAAAATGCCAGCATTCCCTCTGAGCTGTAATTTCCTGAGAACAAAAAAGCATTAACTGTGTAGCCTCAATTCACAATGCCTACTAATTGTCAGTGATAAAAGTAAGGCTCCTGCTTCTGATCCCAAAATGTCCTACCATATTTCTGTGAATCCCATTTGTGAATTTGCTCACTCTATTTCCCTATGATAAAGGCACTCCTGGAAGTAGCATAGGTGTTTTGTATGATTCTATATTTAAAAATAGAGCTAATCAAAACAAGGAACAAATGAATTAGAAAACTTTTGTAAAAACTTATTTATATTATAACTTGTTGGTCAGTCATTTTAAATTATGCACCCATGGAGAGACGTTCTTTTAATGAAAGCTTTATAATTAAACACCTGATAAAATGCTACTATATGGTACAACCAATGCTTAATATTTTGGTCAACAGAAACACCTCACACGCTTCATGTGATTTGAAAACAACTAAATCAGGGAGAGCAATTAAATCTTCACATGGTGCTCTCCTCCTATGTTTCAGGATTCCATACTTATTACTTATTCACCTCTTCTAAGTTCATCAACATACTTATTTTGGTAATAAAAACTGGAGCTAAGTGAAGTGAAACTAACAAAAAATGACAATGTTTAAGGCCTTAATATATACTCTAAAGCTATTCTTTGTGTTTGCTACTTGTAAGTTAATAAATATTTTATAATCAGTTCTGTTGTATATTCAGTGAAGTCTATACTCCCATTTAGGGAAAATGTTCACTTTTTTCCTTTATTCCCTCAGATCTCAGATATTCTTTGTTTTCTTTTCTTTTTTTTTTTTTGGCCTCAGATAAGTATCCTACAATGTCCTTTTGGTTTCTTTACCAGATAGCCACATGGTTGTCAAATACTGGCTACCCAAACATCCCAACATAACCTGTTGATAATACACGGCTGAGCTTATTACTCACCGTGGTAAGGGAGAATGTCATCTCTAGAGAGCTGTGGCAGTGTCTGGGAGGGGTGGGAGAAAGACAAGGTGTGAATTTATTGAAAATGGGAAGCTTGGCTTAAGGAAGGTCTTTCATTGGTAGGAAGAGAGTGGATTTGATTAGGATTGTGCAATCAATCCTGATCAACAATGGGATTGGTGGAAACTGCAAAGAGAGGATTGTGAAGTGAAATATTCAAATGATGTTAGGGCATGATGGTATCTGTTGATGCTTTCCATTGATGGAGTTGACGGAGCATTCTGTAAGTTCTTGTAATGAACAATTAAGCCATTTCTTGGACAAGAACCTCGTGTAAAACTAAAGTAATGCTAATGAATACAGTTGAATGGCAAAATCATGCATTTCTCAGTGTCCATGCTGAGCGGTGGGGGAAAGTTATAAATGATGATGGCCTTATTGTTATCAGCACATGCATGCACACATACATACACCCATGCATATATAAATGAAATGCCCAACTGAGTCATTCCTGTGTCTATCAATTATAGCTACTATAATCTCAAAAATGACTAAACAACATGGTCCATATACATTAATGATGAAGCTATTGTTTCCCCAGAAGATGCATTAGGTAAAATTTTGTTATGTTCATTTTTACTATAATGGTTTTGTTCCCTCTTAGCAATAGGAGACCTGTTAGCTTTTTAACCCCATGAGAGTACCCATTTCTATACTGTTCTGAAAAGGATTCCTAACTGAATCAAAGGTACCAGGAATTATTTTAATTTTTAATCCCATCCTGCCTTTTAGTTTTACATCCCCAGTTGCCTTTTGTATATGGAGCTGTCTTCAGTCTCTCTTCCCTATTACAATAGTTTTGATCCCTGTTTCAGTAGCATTGAATAAGGTCTTCCTTGTCTGTTTAACTTTGTCCTATGCAATTTTTCTTTGGCATATAAACATTTTTTTGACATCTTGAAATTGAGGAGGACCCTGTGGGGCCCTCCTGGGTACAAATCCTTTCTCAGTCCCATTTGTTTGTAGGAAATAGGCTTCATTCAGCCTCCTTGACATTTCCCTGAGTTCCAAAGTGCAGATTCAAACCTGATGGCCCTGAGCATGTAGCTCCCAAACCTACTAGAGCCTGAGGATTAACAATGTGACACCACCCTATTAGCTCACCATCAATCAATCAGAGAATTGTGCATGAGCTGTGACATACCGTGTGACTCCCCTCCCTCACCTGGCCTTTGAAAATGCTTCCCTGAAACCCACCCAGGAGTTCAGGTGTTTTGAGGACTAGCTTCCCTGGACTGCTTGCTTGGTGTCATGCAAAAAAAATGCTCCACTTTCCTTCACCACAACCCAGTGTTAGTAGATTGGCTTTATTGCATGTGGGCAAGTGGACCCAAGTATGGTTAGGTAACATGTATAATATATTGTACAAATTTCATAGAATATACTGAAGGATACTGGATAAGTTTAGCAGATATACCTTTTAAATTTTAATTGGTTTTGCCAGGTTATTTTCCCAGAAAACTATACCACTTTACATTCTTAGTAGCATTTTTTGAAAATAATATTTGTCCACACTAACATTAACATTGGATTTTTATCACTGAAACAACAACAACAAACTGAAATTCCCTAAATGGTCACTTGAAATTAAATCTCAATTTTGCCAATCTACATTTTGCTGAATACTTATGAAAAGGATTTCTTTTTTTCTGTTATTTATATTAAAATATCATTTCAAAAGGTAAAAATCTTAATTCTCAGAGAAATCTTATCAGTTTCTAGAATTTCTGCACTTATAGACACTAACTCTATTTCTGTCATTAATTATGAAATTCAACTTTGACTTTTGTATGTCTTCTGAATTTTTGTCATAAAAATGTTTTTTATACATTCAAATACATTTATATGTTTCTTTATACTTTATAGTTTTAATGTCTTCTTTAAAAACATTTTGCTCACTTCAGTTATAATTTAATGTCCAACTTTTTAAAATTTACTTTACATTTCAACCTTTATTTCAACTGGGATTTAATTTTGAATTCCATGTGTGATAAAGCTCTGAATTTGCTATCTTTTAGGTGGAGAGTCAACTGTGCCAAGACTATTTACTAATTAAATCTCACTTAACTCTTTTTTGATTAGGTAGACTTTCTTCTAATTCTCATTTAGTTATACTATTTCTTCCATTTATTTCTTTTTTCTTCTGGAATTTCTATAATATGCATGTTTTATCTTTGGAAATGTCTTTCAATCTTTTCCAGTATGACTGTCTACTTCAACTTTGCTCTGGGTTCTAAAACATTCCTTTCATTTTATCTTCTGGGAAAAAATTAGCTTTTCAACAACCATCATCAACTTGTTCACTATCTCTATTGAACATTGTATTATTCCCAAACCATACATTTTAGTTATTACCCTTTCAACAGTTTTATTTCTGTGGAAATGCACCTACTTTAAACTATAATTCTCTTCCTCTCTTTCTAATAGGTGTCTCCTTAAGTCAGTCATTACTAGTAGGCTTCCCTAGCATTACTTTTTAGGATCAATACTCAAGTCAATCTGTTAGGCTCTTGTAAATAGCTTCAAACTAGCCAGTGATGATTAGTAAAGTTATTTCCTTTTAATACAACAAACAGACTAAAAATCACTGGACCCCTTGCTGTGCCTTGGGAAGAAGCTTTTTTTGCCCTCAAAATCTCTGCAGGTACTACAGTTAATTTCTTCCAACCCTAAGGACCAGAAATAATTTAGTCCACCAGTACTGTCCTTGTATACATATCCTGATTGCTCACATATCCTTTATTATTAATTTGTTTTTATATTTTTAAACTGAAATGGGATGAGTTTTTATCTAATATATGAAATACCAAGATTATTTCTGTTCATAAAGTGGTGAAATATATCCATATGATAAAATCACAATAAGGCCAAATGGGACCAAAATGAAATAATACTTTTTTTTTTTTTTTTTTTTTTTTTTTTGCGGTACGCGGGCCTGTCACTGTTGTGGCCTCTCCCGTTGCGGGGCACAGGCTCTGGACGCACAGGCGCAGCGGCCATGGCCCACGGGCCCAGCCGCTCCGCGGCATGTGGGATCTTCCCGGACCGGGGCACGAACCCGTGTCCCCTGCATCGGCAGGCGGATTCCCAACCATTGCGCCACCAGGGAAGCCCTGAAATAATACTTAAAATTGTGCAAAATATATCCAAATACATTATCAAGTTTAACCTCAGAATTATTCATGAAAGATCACTTATTATTCTCGTTTTAAAGGTGAAGGAGAGGACACTCAGAGAGGCAGAGACCATACTTTGGTTCAAATAGTGATTAAGCAGAAAAATTAGGATATAGATTCAGATTTTTTTTTTTTACTCTAAATCCTATGAACTTATATTTTGTAATGCTGATAAGAGCTTGGGCTCTTGAAATTCACTTTATTATATAAATTGGAGATAAATAAAAAATTGTATCCTACTCTTTATTTTTTAGAGAAAGAAAGTGAGGCCCAAAGGTCTAAGATGATGTGAATAAGGCTCAAAAAAATTCCTAAAACTGGGTGTTCACTAAATTAACCTACTCAATCCTAAAACTAAACCTAACTCTAAACTTAACCCTATCCTTGACAATTTCCCTAACCCTTAGCTAAAATTGCATCTCTACACAACAATCTTAAAAGTGGTTCCCTAAAAGAATCATCAAGTTTTCTACATCAAATCAATGTTGGTGACATTCCTAATGGAAAACTGACTCAGCACTTAAGATTGCTTAAGCTCTTTCAACATAGGGTGAAAGTTAGTATTAAAATATTTAAGTATTTTGAAATAAAATATCCAAATAACATTAGAAATGAGCTTCCATTTTGTTTATCCAGATTTCAGAAAACTCAGTACTACACAACACAATTTTAAGCAAAAAAAAAAACCAATATGTAGTATCAAGCAGTATGTTCAAGTAATAACACCTAAAACTAATATTAATCAAGTTTTTCTTTTTGTGAAAACAAAGTTGAGGGAAAATTATCTTTTTATCTAGAGAATTTGCATTATAAATATAGGTTCTAACCAAAACCACAGAATTTGAATAAAGCACTATTTTTAAAACTTCAAAAAATCTGCATGCGTTATAAACTATTTTTTTTTTACAGCTCTCATTTCCCAATGTGAAATAATAATACTTGGTTCTTATTCCAGTGCCAGAAATAAAGTGGCCCATGATACTGTCATCCAAAAAATAATTTGAGGCTCAGTTCAAAAACTTATTAGTAGAAACCTGACCTTTATCAGAGTTGTTGTCATTTTCCTCCCAAACTTTTAAATTGTGTTTCAGGCACTGATTACTTTAAAGTTAACCAATTACTTTTCCCTGAGTAAAGACTCATTTTGTTATTGGGATTAAGACTCAGCCTTTTAAATACTGACATCAATATTTCTTACAATAATACTGAGCTATATTTAAGTACTAATATCCCTCTTGTCAATAATTTTAATCTTAGCCCCATTTTAATGCATAAGACTATAGCGGTAAAGGATACCAGTAGCACAAATCTATCTAGATTCTTCAACTTGATCATACATGATTCAAATATAACTGTAGCCATGGACACTGAAAACAGTATGATTTTAATTATCAAAGGCTTAAAATGAAATACCACTCCTATCATCTTGGATTATTTCCTAACAGTTAGGTTGAAAAGAATAAAGAGACTTTGTTACTCCCTTAGTCCACCTAAAGGGAATCCCTTTGTGTCCAAACCAAATGGCATTAGATGAAACCAAGCAGAGAAAGTGGATGAATTGTGGCTGAGTCAGCAGCTACCTTTCACTGCTGCAAGAACTCTGTTTTGACCTTCTGCCTCCCAACTTCTGAATCTAATCATGGCTCTCAGACACTAAATCCATCTCCTACAATTTTAAAGGTGGAGAACCACATATATAATTGATAGCTTCACAACAAATGCAGGCCTCACAAACAGGTCCATCAGATGAAGGGACACTCCTGAGAATCAGTCAACAAGCAATCTGTTGCATTCAGATGCCTCTGCTTGTTGATGCATTTCTGAGAACTCAGGGACTGTTTAGGATTCAAAATTTAATCTCTTTAAGTGATGAAACAAGAAAACTGAATACAGAGGGCTAAAAATTCTCTGAGTTATTCAGTGAAAGCTAAATTCAGAAGACAACTACTGTAATTAAACAGAGTATTATAAAAACTTGCAAATTTTAGATATGTGGATTTTTTTTTAAATGACAAACAGCTAATAAAATGGAAGTATGCCTAAATCATAAGCTTAGAACTTCAGCACTCATCTCAACTAATAACAAAGGAAAAGATGAATACAGAAACCTAAATATATCAAATTTGGACAAATAAAAACACTTTTCATAAATAATATCATTTTTAAAGTAAAAATAAATTTAGGAAAATTGGTCCTTGTATGTAGCACTTGGAAAAAAGTTGTATTCTTAAAGGGATAGCATTATTCCTGATTAAATGAAAAAAAAATCAAAGTATTGTATAACATGCAAATGATTCAAATGGTAACGAATATTTTAAAATTGAATAATTATTTTTTTGCATGTGAATATATATAACTCTTCTTTTAGTAAAGGTTTATTAAAATTCTACTTATAAACTATTCATGGTATATTACAAAACTGATCTTTAGGGACAGACATAGCTATAGATAATTGCTAGTCTTTCTGCTTTGTTCAAAACACTTCATTTTTATCACTATCTTACGGTGAAGATTATCTATACTGTTCTGAAATTCTAGAATGCATTTATTACTTATCAAATGTATAATATGATGTTGCTATTTTGTAGAAATGAAGATACAGGGAAATGTTCAGCATAATTAGAAAAAAAGTTTTAGGTTGTTTACAGAAGTTAGTAAAAACCAAACCCATTATGAAACTTGAAATAACTGAATATTTCCTTAATATCACTACTGTTTATCTTACTAAATCTCTTCTATTATTTAAATCCAGGGTTATGAAAACATATACTGAACCCACTTTCCAAAAACCCAGAAAAATGAAGAGAAATTCCGATGTATAGCTAAGTACATTTTCTTCCAGAAATTCATTTATAAACAGCCTGCTGTGTCTACAAAATTAAATAAAGTGCTTTAGTACGTAAGTTTGTTACTCTTCACAACATTTAAAGGTGGTAAGAAAAGTGAAAATTATTGGTTCAATGACATAACAACACACATACTGGTTAGAAAATAAAAACATAAATAAATAAAAACACTGATGCTATGTTTTTAGACTTTATTCTCTTTCATATTCAAATAGAAATTTAGGTTATTTAGAGAACATAGGTAAACGTTCTCAAGCTATGACCATGAATGAGATCTTGAAACAGAATATATAGTATAGAGGGTTAGATAGTAGACTGCAGATATTTCTAGCTCAGGGATGGATAAACTGCAGGATCAATGATCTTCACCCTTTAAGGAAGTAAACAGCATATGGCAATGGTCAGTTATGCAAAAGTGCAAGTGTGGGGGTCACTGTGAGCATTACTGATTACATTAGAAACTGGCTGTAACATTTCTCTCACTATGAGACAGCAGTAGCCTTTAGGGGCATCCATGCACAGTCAGACCAGAGTGTATAATCTGCAGAAAAGACGTCAAAGTTTACCCAGTTGCAAAGACATCAACAGAAAATAGAAAGCAAGGACAGGGTTATGAAATAAGCCTGATTGTGTAACGAGAGCAAATACAGGGTAGATGAATAAAATAGAAGCAAAAGTCTGCATTGGGGTGCCTCCCATCAGGAAATTTCCACAATCCTCTTAGATAGCCTCATCCACCAGAGGGCAGACAGCAGAAGCAAGAAGAACTACAATCCTGAGGTCTGTGGAACAAAAACCACATTCACAGAAAGATAGACAAGATGAAAAGGCAGAGGGCTATGTACCAGATGAAGGAACAAGATAAAACCCCAGAAAAGCAACTAAATGAAGTGAAGATAGGCAACCTTCCAGAAAAAGAATTCAGAATAATGGAAGTGAAGATGATCCAGGACCTCGGAGAAAGAATGGAGGCAAAGATTGAGAAGATGCAAGAAATGTTTAACAAAGACCTAGAAGAATTAGAGAACAAACAAACAGATGAACAATACAATAACTGAAATGAAAACTATACTAGAAGGAATCAATAGAATAACTGAGGCAGAAGAACAGATAAGTGATCTGGAACACAGAATGATGGAATTCACTGCTGCAGAACAGACTAAAGAAAAAAGAATGAAAAGAAATGAAGACAGCCTAACAGACCTCTGGGACAAAATTAAACGCAACAACATTCACATTATAGGGTTCTCAGAAGGAGAAGAGAGAGAGAAAGAACCAGAGAAAATATTTGAAGAGATTATAACTGAAAACTCCCCTAACATGGGAAATGAAATAGCCACCCAAGTCCAGGAAGTGCTGAGAGTCCCATACAGGATAAACCCAAGGAGAAACACGCCGAGACACATAGTGATCAAACAGGCAAAAATTAAAGACAAAGGTAAATTATTGAAAGCAGCAAGGGAAAAATGACAAATAATATACAAGGGAACTCCCATAAGGTCAACAGCTGATTTCTCAGCAGAAACTCTACAAGCCAGAAGGGAGTATCATGATATACTTAAAGTGATGAAAGGGAAGAACCTACAACCAAGAATACTCTACCCCGCAAGGATCTCATTCAGATTCGATGGAGAAATCCAAAGTTTTACAGACAAGCAAAAGCTAAGACAATTCAGCACCATAAAACCAGTTCTATAACACATGCTAAAGGAACTTCTCTAAATGGGAAACACAAGAGAAGAAAAGGACCCACAAAAACAAGCCCAAAACAATTAAGAAAATGGTCATAGGAACATACATATCGATAATTACCTTAAATGTGAATGGATTAAATGCTCCAACCAAAAGACACAGGCTTGCTGAATGGATACAAAAACAAGACCATATATATGCTGTCTACAAGAGACCCACTTTAGACCTAGGGACACATATAGACTGAAAGTGAGGGGATGGAAAAAGATATTCCATGCAAATGGAAACAAAAAGAAAGATGGAGTAGCAATACTCATACCAGATAAAATAGACTTTAAAATAAAGAATGTTACAAGAGACAGGAAGGACAGTACATAATGATCAAAAGATCAATCCAAGAAGAAAATATAACAATTATAAATATATATGCACCTAACACAGGAGCACCTCAATACATAAGGCAACTGCTAACAGCTATAAAAGAGGAAATCGACAGTGACACAATAACAGTGGGGGACTTTAACACCTCACTTACACCAATGGACAGAGCATCCAAAATGACAATAAATAAGGAAACAGAAGCTTTAAATGACACAATAGACCAGATAGATTTAACTGATATTTATAGGGCATTCCATCCAAAAACAGCAGATTAAGCTTTCTTCACAAGTGCACACGGAACATTCTCCAAGGTAGATCACATCTTGGGTCACAAATCAAGCCTCAGTAAATTTAGAAAATTGAAATCATATCAAGTATCTTTTCTGACCACAACACTTTGAGATTAGAAATGAATTACAGGGAAAAAAAAAGTAAAAAACACGAACACATGGAGGCTCAACAATACGGTACTAAATAACCAACAGATCACTGAAGAAATCAAAGAGGAAATAAAAAAATACCTAGAGACAAATGACAATGAAAACACGATGATCCAAAACCTATGGGATGCAGGAAAAGCAGTTC
>NC_041219.1:81998390-82000191 GCF_002837175.3 Physeter macrocephalus | reverse complement strand
GGGAGAGGACTCAAATCAATAAAATTAGAAATGAAAAAGGAGAAGTTACAATAGACACCGCAGAAATACAAAGCATCCTAAGAGACTACTACAAGCAACTATATGCCAATAAAATGGACAACCTGGAAGAAATGGACACATATTTAGAAAGGTATAACCTTCCAAGACTGAACCATGAAGAAATAGAAAATATGAACAGACCAATCCCAAGTAATGAAATTGAAACTGTGATTAAAATTCTTCCAACAAATAAAAGCCCAGGACCAGATGGCTTCACAGGTGAATTCTATCAAACATTTAGAGAAGAGCTAACATCCTTCTCAAACTCTTCCAAAAAATTGCAGAGGAGGAAACACTCTCAAACTGGTTCTAAGAGGCCACCATCACGCTGACACCAAAACCAGACAAGGATACTACAAAAAAAGAAAATTACAGACCAGTATCACTCATGAATATAGATGCAAAAATCCTCAAGAAAATACTAGTAAACAGAATCCAACACATTAAAAGGATCAAACACCATGATCAAGTGGGATTTACCCCAGGGATGCAAGGATTCTTCAATATATGCAAATCAATCAACGTGAAACACTATATGAACAAACTGAAGAATAAAAACCATATGATCATCTCAATAGATGCAGAAAAAGCTTCTGACAAAATTCAACACCCAGGATGTCCACTCTCACCACTATTATTCAACATAGTTTTGGAAGTCCTTGCCATGGCAATCAGAGAAGGAAAAGAAATAAAAGGAATACAAATTGGAAAAGAAGTAAAACAGTCACTGGTTGCAGATGACATGATACTATACATAGAGGACCCTAAAGATGCCACCAGAAAACTACTAGAGCCAATCAATGAATTTAGAAAAGTTGCAGGTTACAAAATTAATGCACAGAACTCTCTTGCATTCCTATACACTAATGATGTAAAATGTGAAAGAGAAATTAAGGAAACACTCCCATTTACCATTGCACAAAAAAGAATAAAATACCTAGGAATAAACCTACCTAGGGAGACAAAAGACCTGTATGGAGAAAACTATAAGACACTGAGGAAAGAAATTAAAGGTGATACCAACAGATGGAGAGATATACCATGTTCTTGGATTGGAAGAATCAATATTGTGAAAATGACTTACTACCCAAAGCAATCTACAGATTCAATGCAATCCCTATCAAATTACTAATGGCCTTTTTTATGGAACTAGAACAAAAAAATCTTAAAATTTGTATGGAGACACCAAAGACCCCGAATAGCCAAAGCAGTCTTGAGGGAAAAAAACGGAGCTGGAGGTATCAGGCTCCCTGACTTCAGACTATACTACAAAGCTACAGTAATCAAGACAACATGGAACTGGCAAAAAAACAGAAACACAGATCAATGGAACAAGATAGAAAGCCCAGAGATAAACCCATGCACCTATGGTCAACTAATCTATGACAAAGGAGGCAAGGATATACAATGGAGAAAAGACAGCCTCTTCAATAAATGGTGCTGGGAAAACTGAACAGCTACATGTAGAATGCAATTAGAACACTCCCTAACACCATACACAAAAATAAACTCAAAATGGATTAAAGAGCTTCCCTGGTGGCACAGTGGTTGAGAGTCCGCCTACTGATGCAGGGGACGCGGGTTCATGCCCTGGTCTGGGAAGATCCCACATGCCGTGGAGTGGCTGGGCCCATGAGCCATGGCTGCTGAGCCTGCACGTCCGGAGCCTGTGCTCCGCAACGGGAGAGGCCACAACAGTGAGAGGCCCGCGTACCGCAAAAAAAAAAAAAGAAAAAAAAAA
>NC_041219.1:81963977-81998200 GCF_002837175.3 Physeter macrocephalus | reverse complement strand
AAATGCTGGAGAGGGTGTGGAGAAAAGGGAACCCTCTTGCACTGTTGGTGGGAATGTAAATTGATACAACCACTATGGAGAACAGTATGGAGGTTCCTTAAAAAATGGAAAACAGAATTATCATATGATCCAGCAATCTCACTACTGGGCATATACCCAGAGAAAACCATAATTCAAAAAGAGACATGCACCCCAATGTTCACTGCAGCACTGTTTACAATAGCCAGGTCATGGAAACAACATAAATGCCCATCGACAGACGAATGGATAAAGAAGATGTGGTACATATATACAATGGAATATTAGCCATAAAAAGAAACGATATTGGGTCATTTGTTGAGACGTGGATAGATGTAGAGACTGTCATACAGAGTGAAGTAAGTCAGATAGAGAAAAACAAATATCGTATATTAATGCATATATGTGGAACATAGAAAAATGGTACAGATGAACCGGTTTGCAGGGCAGAAATTGAGACACAGATGTAGAGAACAAACATATGGACACCAAGGGGGGACAGCGGTGGGAGGGTGATGAATTGGGCAACTGGGATTGACATGTATACACTGATGTGTATTAAATTGATGACTAATAAGAATCTGCTGTATAAAAAAATAAAAAAATAAAAAAATAAAAAGTCTGCATTGATCCAGGTAATATCCTCTTCTTTTTGGACTCTCAAGCTTCTGTTAAGTGGCAGAGTCTTAATGCACTGGTTCCCTCCACTTGGCTCAATACCATAAAAAGATTCACAGTGCAGTCGGATTAATGATGAATGTGAATAAAGGAACTCTAGAGCAGAAAGGCCTTCATTACATAAGTGGTGATATGCCAAGTACCAGTGTGCTGATGAAATCAAAGCTGTCATAGCACTAAAATATTCACTAAAAACTGGACCATTTATGAAATTAATCACTTCTCAATCATTTCTCCTCTTACTTAAATCAACATATAACATCACTTTCCAAATAATTTATGTGTAGGTCATTCTCTACCTGATTGGAGCAACTGTAGAAACAGAAAAAAAAAAAAGTATACCAACAGAAAACGGCTACAGAAGGAAGCTGCAAATGCCTGAAAAAGTTTGGGGATAAGCTGAAATTAGCTCAGATGGTCTGAGAGAACAGATTTATACCACCCTGAGATTTTGGCAAATGAAGATCTAATGATGAGACCAGCTAAAAACTGAAGTAGAAAAAATGAATATAAATGAGGATATCTTTTCAAAAGAAGATGGTTTGACTATCAAAAAATTAAGGGAATTCATTGATAAAACTGTGAAATAATTTTGCAAAATTGATCAAATTGCCATTAAGCTGTAAAAATCAACTACACAAATTTACCATTCTATCCATGATACTATCATAAATTTTGTCAAAGAAATACTACCACAAAATATTCTTAGTTTATTGTGTTAAAGATAAGTTTGTACTTATAATTTGACTTCATTTTTACTAAAGATAAATATTTTAATTTATACTTGAGTTTTTTTAAATGTAAATTCCCAATACTTTAAAAAAAATTCCCACTTGCTTATCTTCCTTTTCTACCTTTTTTTTTTTTTTGACTTTTGTTTTAGGTCACTTAGGATTCTCTTTGTGGCCCTTTATTCTGATATCAATCACAGGCCAGTAAGGAACTTCTTGTATTTTTTTAATTATTTCACTGGTAAGAACTCAATTACATTTGATGTAGTTTTACTTACATGTATTTGGAATGGGAGCCTGAGACATTCATTTATATGTATTTACCTTTATAACTTTTATTTTTAAACTAACATCATATGGTAACTTACTAGAAATGCAGACTATCAGGGGTCACCCCAAACCTACAGATTTTCCATTTTAAACATATCCTCAAATGATTCATGTGTGTACTAAAGGTAAAGACACTCTAGGTCAGCAGTCCTCAACCTAGCTTGCATGCAAGGCAAACCAGAATCCTTGTTAGTAGCTGGGCATTAGCAATTTTTATAAGCTATTCAGGCAGTTCTAACATATAGCCAGGGTGTGAGCCCCCTGTAGGCAAGCCCCTTGAGGGCAAGACAGTGTGTTAGTTAATTTTATGAGTTTCTCAAGGGTGCAATAAAATGTCTTTGCGTATATTAGTGGGTCTTTGTCAGACCCAGAATGGCATTTCCTATACTCCAAAGACATGATTTGATATAACATGAATTACAAGTGGTTAACTGAATTTTGGGATTTCAATTCTGAGATGTCTTCCTCAGTTATGTTCTAAGGCAGATGCTATAATGGAAACATAAACCCCAGCGACCATGAATAAAGCACACTGACCTTGAGTTAAAGCTGACAGTGGCCTTTTCTTTATGAAAATAATAGCTTTTGTCACTCACTTTATGAGATGAAATCAAACAAATAAATAACCAAGGATTCTGTAAATATAAAATGCTTTTTATGTAAGAACAAAATTACTACCTCATCAATATTGTTCCCCAGAACAAAGTATACTCTGACCACAGAAAATAGAAACTAAAATCTATTACATTTGTAAGGGCCCAAAGCTGGGTTATCTTTGTCCTTAATTCATATGTGTTCCTCATTCTTTAGAATACTTCCAACATGCACAATAAAAGTCACATATAGCTCTTTGTTTCCTTTCTCACTAACCTTTTTGACTAAGGTAAATGAAACATCAGTTTTAACCTAAGTTGAAATAAAATATTAATATTTGATATATTTTCAAAATCACATAAATAATACACTGATTTTAATTGGTTAAGTATTCTTGTGCAAAAGGGCTCAGGATAAAACTAGAGCTAAAAGATAGCTCTAGATTGTTACTATGCTCTATAATATACAAATTAATTCATATCATCTTTTTATTAAACAACTAGCTATTTCTTTCTAAGTATTTATACCAATAGATAGCATGGACTTAGAACAAATTATTCGTAAAAATATCTTCTGTATATTTTCCCACAAGTCTCTCCTCCCTAAAAATTTAGAAAATAGTTAATATAGTAATACCTAGGGCTGCCTCACTGACATGATTTATGCTTTGCAATCATAAAATACTGTACCTAGTCAACTGAATTTTAAGAAGCTAAATGCTAGTCAGAAAATTTTATCCCATTTAGGAATGAGTTCACAGTGACAGAATATTATTTCCCTTGTGAGTTCAGACACTGTCAGTGAGGAGAGGCTCTTAGTTGCTCCTGGTCTGGGCTTGAATCTCTAAAGAAAAACGTACTTACTAAAACCATTATCTAAGTCACTTAAGATATATGGCCCTGACTACCAGTACTTTCTCTATTTTTCACTTCAAATATGAAAAATGAGAGCTATTCCTCTCCCAGAAAATCTGGGAATGTTTCTTAAAGGTGGGAAAAGTTGAAAGAGAAAAAAAAAAATCTGTGATGACTCAATTTTTGTTGGGGGAGGGGGTTTATTTCATCTGATTTTTAAATATCTGTCCTCACCTCAAAAACAAGTCAATTTTTTTCCATACTATTAATGCCATAAGGAAACCGTGAAATTAGATGGAGATCAGAGAATGAACACTATTTCATTTATGTTTCTTTCCAGATAAACACTTTTCCAGTGGTTTATGGAAGAAAACTGATCTTCCATCGAGTAGACCCAAAGTGCCTTAAACAAAATGGATATTTATGAATAAACCTCTTAGGGCTACAGTTTCATCATTCTGCTTTGTTTCTCTGAGAAGCTCAGGAGAGTTTTGTGATTTACTAGCTGGGGAATAATTTATTTATTGCTGACAGCAAGGCCCTGAACAAGGAACCAGCACAAATAACAATGTGAAATGGTGCTAAATAAAAATTACTAGGATATTATGTCTTCCCTCATGATACCTGGGGGCTGACCAGTCAAAAACTGATTTAAATTAGTGTTTTATATCAGATTATCATGGCAGGGACACTGAGTCTTCAGAGTACGCCTAAGGATTCCTATATCACTTGACTTTCAAAGAAAAAAAAAAAGAAAACATATGCATTACTGAGGTTAAAGCTGTGATAGCTGGAAGGTGGTAAACAACTTGATTGGAAGATTGAAAAATATCAAGAATACTGACACAATTACAGCACAGTGAAGGTTTACCCTAAATAAAGTCTAAGCAGATGCAGATAATGGCATCAGGATACGAAGAAACACAACCAAGCTATTACAATCTTAGCCTTTACTCACTCAGCATAGCTTAAACAATACACTGCCTTTGGACTTCTGTGAGCAAGTTCTAATTCAAAACTCACCTGTTAAACAAGGGCAAGACTTGATTCCAGGATGACCCCGAAGTCATCTTGGCAGGAAGCTCTAAATCACAAGATATCTGTTCTGTAGAGACATCAAGTGGGAGAATATTTTTGATAAAAAGAAATGACATCAAAATAAAAGTAAATTGTTTGACATATGGGACTTCTTTTTAACTTTGTGTTATTTAGTGACATAGCCATAGGTTTTTCTTCTGTTTTTCAAATATCCAGTGTAATGCCCTTTATTTTTCTCAGAGAATGGCTGTAATTCAAGAAGAAAATCACTCTACTGTTTCTCCTCATTACTTTTCACTAAAAGTACATAAATTATTATGTAAAAAATGTGGAAGCTTTTGTTCAGTCACTTCAGTTTCTCTCTAATGACATCAACAGCCATATTCATTGGCATTTTATATTCCTAAATTTTTCTCCATATGGTCTTTTTTTTGCAGAGTGTTAAGCAACTTTATTATCCAAATTTTGCAATATTTAAAATATATATTTGAATAGTTTATATACTAAAATGTCCTTATTCTTACATTATTTTATTTCGACAGCGCATATTGGTTTTATTTTTCCTACATTAAATTTTTTGCTCTTGTATTTTTTAACTTTATTGATGAATAATTGACAAATGTCATTGCACATATTTTAACTGTACAATGTGATTTTATATATATGATTTTATATATGTGTAAATATACACACACACACATATATAAAACTATCTCTCATAGGGCATTTTGAATTTAAGATTCGTGAACTTGAAAACAAGTAGGTAGAAAATACTTGCAATTGAATTCTGCTTTCATACGTACATGTAAAATTAAATAAATCTAATTTTATTTCCAGTTCTTCATATACACATTGTGTCATCTTAAAACTACTCAACCTCACTAACCTCACTGTCCTTTATTTCCCTCAACTACTATGTTACGAGTCTTTTTTTAACCATATTATTAAATATTCTTCTAATATATGACTTTATGGCCACATAGAGCCCAACTTTATACTTCTTGCCCTTTCATATTAAATTGATCTCTTACTGTTGGGTATGTAGTTTTTTTTTTCTCCACTACTTAAAAATGTTACAATAAACATTATTGGACTCACATCTTTAAATGCATATTTTACAGTTTTCTTAGGGTCAATTTCTAGAAGTGGCATTATAGGATCAATGGATATGAATATTGCTTTTTAAATAAGGCAAATTTTTCAAAAAATATGCATAAATTTAAATTTACCTGTTTTGGTCCTAATTGCTTGGCTATAGGCAGGATATCAAAGATTCAATGAATTGGACAAGATATTATATGGACCTCTTTGTTACTCTAGGAATATTTTTATATATAAAGAATATATATATGCATATTAATTTCCTTCTTCCCTCTAGCCCTCCCTCATTCATAACTTTCCTTTTCTAGTTCTTTACACTTTTACTTTCATAATATTTTATAGTAGTTACTGGATATCTACAATACTTAAAATTCTTAGAATATTACAAAATGAATAACACCTGCTTTCAGATTGTTACTTGTCTGGTATATGAAAAAAATAGTGGTATGGACTGACTGTATTTCCCCAAAATTCATATGCTTAAATTCTAACCCCCAATATGATAGTAATAAGTGATGGGGCCTTTGAGAGGTAATTAGGTCAAGAGGGTAGAGTTCTCATGAATAGGACTAGTGGCCTTTAAAAAGTGATCCCAGAGAGCTTGCTGGCTTTCTTTATGCATGTGAGAATACAATGAGAAAAATATCTACAACCCGGAAGTGGACTCTCATAAGAGTCCCACCATGCTGGCACTCTGATCTTCAACTTCAGCCTTCACAACTGTGAGAAATAAATTTCTGTTGATTAGAAGCCATCCGATCTACAGTATTGTTATAGTAGCTTGAACTAAGACAAATAGATGATATAGATACATACCTACAAATAGGTATATTACAGGTAGAAAGTGCTAAATGCCTTCTAAAAGGTTGCATCCATCCAATTACCCATCCTAAGAAAGCTTGCTTTATTTTTAATAGTAGGTTCAGGATAGCATGACAGTTTTAAATGAAAAGCCTAAGAATATATCCAATATCAGTGTAAAATGATACTAGATTCCTGACAATTAGCTTCCACCAAAATTTAGCCAGGCTGTATTTGATGAACACATTGTCTTTCTTATTCTCCAACTTGGCAGTCATTTTCAGTAAGCCTGCCATCTTTACAAGGACAACGTGGCTTCAATAAGAAACTCAGAATTCACTTTAAAAGGTCAATGAGACAGGGTCACTGTTTCAGGCTTATTTCATACTGATGATGTTATCAAATATAATTCCCTGTGGCGTTACAGAACAAAAGAATGGAGATACTTGTCTGAGTCACTATATACATTCAGGAAACACATATTTATGAGCTTAGACCAATACTACACAATTACATAAAAGTAATAATCTTACTATTCAGCATATTCAAATTAAATGTTTGAATCTATTAATATTTATGCATTAAGTTAATTATTTTCAATCTAAACAAAATCATGTATTTTAATGGTTTGGACTCAATTGCTCCCAATGTCTACATCATAGCTGCCAGTAATTTAGGCACTGAGGGCAGAAGTATTAGACTGTTTTAGGAGTTATCAGGTATAATCATTAGGCCAAACTTCTAAGGTAAATACTATTTGTTATTTTTAACAGTTGAGTGACTGAACTTCAGCAAATTTAAGTAATTTCTCCTAGTTCATGCAATTAGTAAATGTGAGACAATTAGGCCAAAACCAGCCATGTGACCAAGGCCAACGTCAACATGGGAAGGGATAACATAAGGGCTTCAATCTGGGAAGCTTCATTCCTTGAAGGACAGCAAAGTGAAAGTCTCCTATAATGATCAGTTTATCAAACTGAGTATTAATAAATACAGATAACTCCTTATTTAGAGGTTTAAAAAGCACTTTACCAAAACATGTTTTTATCTGTTACAGAAAAGTACATTGGAATACCAAAATATTATATGTATGTTTGGAATTACAGACACTCTAAACTTAAGGTATTCTTGACTAATGTACTTATTTATTCATATTTATGATACACTATTAGGTACTCTAAAAAGCACAAAAGTAAGTGATGAGACAGACATATTTACTGTGCTCATGAATGTTCAAGGGACGTTAAATAAGGACAATGATAATTTTAAAATTAAATCATAATAAAGTTCTATGTTTTAAAGTTCAATATATACAGTAAACAGCAAAACATGGAAGAAACATGGTTTATAACTTGAGAGATACTTTTACTAGCACCAAAAATTCTAAAAATAAATAGATACAACTTGTCTGTAAGCAGCAAAATAGGCTATGTACAACTGCATTATGTGATTACGGTTATACATAAATGAAATGCATTGTTCTCATAATTCCTAGTGCTATTTTATACATTAAAGTGGTCATGCAAAAAGATTAGCTCTGATGCTGAGGAAGGAGTTGACTCAAGAAAAGAAAGAAAACAAATGAATGTAGACAATACCAAGTAAAGAAGCTTCTCAACATTAAGAAAAGAGAAAAAGATATGTTAGGGGAGGTAATTTTTCTAAAACACCATTCTTTATATATTTTCAAAAATACAACTTAAATAATGGAAGAAGAATAAGAGTATTAATAGTTTGCTAAGATTCTTCAAAGTGACTGGGGAAAAAGAAGTTGAAATAAGTAGAATATAAGCAGCTGCTTGCTTCAGAAAAAGCGTATCAGAAATAAAGAATAACATTTTTATCATTGTGAATATTTTTCTATTTTTGCGCTTCAAGGGAAGCTAAATGATGCTAACTTTATGTGTTGTATATGGACTCAAACACCATAACAGCCACCTCACTGTAATAAAGGGTCAAGGTATCACTGTTTTGGGTCACTAGAAAACATGAAACTATTGCCAACCATGCTTCTCTCTCTTTTTTCCTATGAAAAAACGTTTTGCTTTGTACTGAAGTTGTTCACCTAGAGAAAACTTTCATAGAGCTGGGCAGCATCCAATGATTTTAGATAAAAAATATATACTTCATACTTGATCCTAGAATATGACCACACTAATTCTTTACATTATTTACAAAAGGAAAGACAAACACAGGATCCACTTTCACAACAGTTCAAGTTCATTTCATACCATGGAAAGAAAGAATACTGTGCTACGTTTGGTACGACAGAAATTATACAAAGTCAATTGAATACGATAGGAGCAATTTGAATAATTATTTTCATATGTTGTCTCCATAAAAAGAAATGTCCTAAGGGCCAGGGGTTAAAACCAAAATCCATAGAAACATTTTATATCACACTAGATGACAATGAATCACATAAACTCCTGCAAGAAGGTAGAGAGAAGTACCCGAGGCAGCAGATGCAATGTCTCAGCCACTGTGCAGAAAGCAGCAGGGAGAACAAGCTAACATCTGATGCACCTGAGAACAGGAGAACCCTAGAACAGGCAATAGGTATTTCTCAGTTTTAAAACATGACAGGTGGATTCAAGAACTACAGGTGAACCTGAGAAGATGTCTCTCACCCATTAGGTTAAGTGTGAAGACTTCGGGTGATTATAACAGAACTGGACCAACCTAACCCTTAAAACCCCTTCAATGGAATTTCCAGGGCTCCTTCCAGGATCAGGCACAACACTGGGAAGAAACTTCTGGGAGTGGAATCAAAGCTCGTCAATACAGGAGAAACAGAGACAAAGGAGGGCCAGAGAAGGAACTCAGGAGATGATTAAAAATAAAAGAAACATTATTCCATAAATGAAAACTGAAATGGAAGCAACAGAGGAGTGAATAAATACAACCACACAAACAATAAAATGCTAATTCCTTGAGAGGACTAGAAGGTAGAAAGGAAAAAATATAAAAAATCAAAAATACAGAGATGAAAGAAAGAAAGTGAAATATTGAATATAGACAACATGAAGATAAAAGGAGACCCTAAAGAAGAGATTCAAAGCAAGGACCAGAGTTAATACTAAAAATCATAATAAAAAATAGACTTTCCTGAAATACTAAAGATTTGGAAGTGAATACTGAAAAAGCACACTCTGTATCTGAAAATAAAAATTTAAAAGGAACAAGATACTGTTAACAGAAAAACTCCTGGATATTAAAGGCAAAAAAATCATTTCTATCTTTAGGCAAAAAGAGCTGATGATATACAAAGAATTATAAACAATGACCACACATAGCAATGAGCATTTGTAAGTTGAAGATTGTGATTTGAAGTATTATTTCCCATTAAATAAAGACGGGGCTTCTTGGAAAAATAATTATAGCTTGTACAAGGTAAGTTTAGAACTCTGACAGACGCAATAGTAAAAATGGGAAAGTAGATTCTCCGTTTTTGTTTCAGATTAGAACACTGCCTCAGAGCCAACTGGGCAGTGAAGTATTCTGCAATGTACCTTATTCATTATCAGTTTTCACTCAGATTTCAAAAGTGACAGATTTATAACGTTTGTAAATAGTCAAACCCTAGATCAGCACAGTTTAGTATATTTTCTTCACTTTTAGTGATTTTTTTATGTATGCATATATATTCTGAATATTCATACCATTTTGTCACTTGCATGCCATGCAAATATTACATTAAGTCTTGGGTATTCATTGAATATAAAGATTTTTAATTGTCACAATGAATCATATTACACAAATGCATTTTTAAACTAATCTCTAATTGTATATTGCCCTATTATAAATTATGCTTAGAAGTGACTGTCTACATCAGGGAGTCTACTATGTGATTTTCCTGTCAAACATGTACTATATGATATAGTTATTTCAAATTGGGTTGTCTGTTCCACCATTAAATGGGACTGGTTAAAACTGAAGATAATCTTGGAGATAATACAATTAAAATATTCCCCAAAGAGCCAATGTTACCTAAAAGTCTGATCATATACATAAGCCATTATAAAATGGTTCCCCCAGCATTTCAATAAGGTTAGAAAGAAAGGGCAGGGGTAGAATAGGGGAAGGGAGGTAAGGAAGAAGGAAGGGAGAGAATTGCTGCAAATAAAATTAAAAAGAAATAGGTGAAAGGGATAAATATAGGAAAGTGGAAATAGCCAGGGACTAGAGGGTGAGCCTGACTAGAGCTAGGTCCAAGCTCCACAGGAAAAAAGAATTCCTAATTTAGATGTTACCCATTCCTTGAAGCCATGTGAAACTTATTATATGTGTTAGTTTTCAATAAGCAAACATCAGACACTCATTTCATTCTACCTGCAGAAAGAGGGACTATGGCTCCATTATTTAGCAAAGACACATAGAAGAGGAGTGTTCTCTCCCAAGAATAACTACACTAACTAAACTGAGGGAAACCTCTAATTCTGGCAAATGTTAATTCTATAATCTACTAATAACTTTATTAATAAATGCTTAGTGAAGCAATTCTCAGAACTTTTGCTCTCGGGACCCTTGTTACAGGAAGTCATCAAGAGGATGTGACTGCCAACTGACTGCAAGCTGGACCTGGGCAACTGGAGGCTCCTCACCCCCTCCCTTGTCTTTGGAATGTGCATTCCACCCACCATTCCCACACTAGGAGCTGTTTCAAGGACATAGCCTTGAGAAAGTAGGGTGTTATTGTGACCATCTGGACTGAATATGTGATTGAACCCTGATCAGGCCTTTAAATAAACTTTAAGATTCTGGCCTGAGGTGCGGAGGTCTACTTGCAGGACCTAAGACAGGCCTCATATGTAAGTTCCCTTGCTTGTTAAATCTGCCATCTACCAACCTGGAGTGGTCTGCCTCTTCCTTAAGTCTCTCCTTGCCCTCTGTGTACAGGGGCCAGTTTCAGACTTCACCCAGGGAACTCCTGAGGTTGTAAAATAACACTCCTTTAAACTGTTTAAAAATTATTGAGGACTATAAGGAGATGGTGTTCATGTGGGCTATATCTATTATATTTATCATATTAGAAATTAACACTGAGGGAAATATTTGTTGATAAAATAATAAACTTATTACACATTTCCAAAATTGTTTTAAAAAATAATTATTTCTCAAAGAAAACCTTTAGTGAGAAGAATGGCATTGTAGTAAATATTTTCAAATATCTGTAATGACTGGCTTAATAGAAGATAGTAGCTTTCTCCTATCTGCTTCTACATTCAGTCTGTAGCTGTACATTGTCTTAGTTGAGGCAAAAACAGAAACCAGCCTCACACAGATACTTAAGAGATGTGAAAATTGAAGAAACATGATACTTGATACCACAGCAAATTCAGCAATCTAAAACCGTGTGTACATTTTCCTCCATAAAATTAATTGATCTGTCTTGCATTTTACATGGATCTTTTATTCGTGCATGATTTTGGTAACACCAGGCATTGATTATTTTAGAAATATTGGTTCACTGAGTTATGCAGATCTTCTAAATGTTTGACATATTTCATTATGCAACAACAAAAAGCCATATTTTAAATATTACAGCCAACCTTATTTGTAAAGTATTTAAGTATCTAGAAGCTTCTAAGCACGCAGGGACAAGTACAAGTTTTCCAAAATTTTAATTTTCACTTGAAGGCCCAAATTTTGTCATTGAAAAAAATACTGTCATTTTCCTTGAAGTTACAGACTCTGTTCATTGTTGAGAAAACGTATGTCAAATACTCAAGTCTGGTTAACCATAGGTTGTCTGTTAGTTTCTTTTTTCAAGTAAAAACAATTTTTTGTGAAAAAAGCAGCTATATCAGCTAGTAGCACAATTGCACAACTGCTTTTCCTTGAGTAGTCATCATACTTCATTACATAGTAGAAATGACTTACACATATTTCTTTCTGTCACACAAAATATTAAAAAGGCATGTACACAAACACTGAGATTTAATAAAATTAATTTTTCTTATTAAATCTTCAAGGACAATCTTAAGTGAAACTGAGTTTTTAATTTCTTTACAGCAAGTTTATGGTGATGAAGAATATAATGATATTAGTACATTTGAGGGCTACTGCCTTGTTTTGAGCTACTTTACCAGTAGTTTTTTCCACCGTTGTTGTTACACCATCAATGAAATTATCACACAGTGAAAAAGGCACAGAGAAAAGTTAACATAATGTCATAATATTACTGTAAAAATAATTTTTTCATTGCAGATCCTCTGAAAGTGTTACAGGAACCACCACGTCCTTGGGGGACTAACACCATAATGAAATAAAACTCTAAACATACAGTATCGCCAATGGACAATCAAATATGACATGCCCACAGTTGTCTTTAAGGAATGCTACTCGGATAATTTTTTTTATACACCTAATAAATTTCTGAAAAATATATTATTATTAGAACAGGAATGAGGTAAGAGCAGCTAACTATGTCTTTGCTTTGCCATACTGTAAAAAAGTAGTGTAAGACTGTTTCTAAGGTTTTGGGTGCTGTATTCAGATTTTTTTCTTCAATTGCATCAGGGCTGTAATACAAATAAACCTGGTATCTGACAAAAGGCATTTAATAAATATTTATTAACTAATAAATATGAGTTTATCAATAACTATTCATGTTTACTGCATATTAATATTTATGAGTATCAATTAATGAAGATGCATACACATGACTTGAGTCTTGGTTATGTAACTCTCCAACTATGTGACTTAGGGGAACTTCCTTAGTCTATTTATTTCTCAGTATCAATATATGTAAAATATGCATTCTGTGAGTACCATCACCATAGAGGTATGGTAAAGTTTATGCCAGATGCTCATCTCAGTACCTAATGGATGGGAATGTCTCAAATAATAGTTCAATACATTCAATCTATTGTCAGTCAAACTCTTGAATCATTTCATTGTATTAATTTGCTTTTCCTTATTTCCTAAATGTTATCACCAAGAAGAATTTTAAATCTTTGAGATATTTGCTACTAATACATATGTGTCATAGTTCAATAAAAAAAAAAACTGAAAGGAAGGAAAGAAGGAAGGAGGGAGGGAGGGAGGAAAGGAAGGAAGGAGGGAGGGAGGGAGGGAGGCAGGGAGGGAATGAGGGAAGGACCACCCTAAGGTCAAACAGCAGAGAGAACTTAATATAAAGATTTAGGTATAAAAAATGATGGAACTAAAAGAGTAAATGGGCTGAGAGGTAGCCCAGAGACCTGTAACTACAGAAAGCAGATCTCAACATTTCTGATGGGAGGAAAATGAAAGAGAGGAGATGGCCTTGAGGGAAACCACTCACCAGTGACACTTCTGGAGCTATACTCTGTTGTGGGAACCATCCTGTGATGTGGGCTGTATGTAAAAATATTTGCAGTATGTAAAATACCAAAAATAAACTTGTTTTGATAAAGCATTTTTGCTCAGCTTTGTCAAATTGTAAACAAGTTCTTATTAAGAAATGTTACACATATATTTATGTGAAACTTGTTTTTGAACATGTTTTTGAGGATTATTTTCTGAAAAAAGAAAATATGTCTTTACCACCCCCCCCCACCAAAAAACCCATCAATGTAAACATGCTGTGTGTGTTTGAGAGAAAGTCTATTGAGGCATCCATGTCTGCTAATACCCTTGCCTAAGATACTCCCAACCCTCGAATAATAATTTCAGTATGAAAGCCCAGTTTGTCTCTGAGCACTGATGTCCCCACATATCTCTGGAAAACACTGATCCATTCTATTTATGGACCACACAGTGTGGTGTGAAGCAACTGCAACTTTCTCAGGCAGACAGGAAGATATCTTGCTGTCAAAGGTCAGAGACATACGAACTATGAGCCAGTGGTGGCTGAGGTGGAGAGAGAGAGACTCAGTGACTCCAATTAAGTAGTGTATACTTGTCACCCCTCCTCAGATCCACTACATCACTTCCTACTTAGCCTGTTGATGGAAATAAATGACAATACTGCATTAACTAAATATGTATGGGTCATCATCATTAATTTTTCTTCACATTGCCTACTTTTTGACATCGCAGATCTTGGTTTTGCTATAGACTGAATGCCTGTGTCACCCCAAAATCATATGTTGAAGCCTAATCCCCCATATGATGGTATGTGGAGGTGAGACCTGTGGCAGGTGATCAGTTGGTGCCCTTATAAAAGGGACCACAGGGAGCTCCTTCACCCGTTCAGCCATGTGAGGACATGGGGAAAAGACAGCCATCTATGAACCAGGAAGCAAACCCTCACGGGACACAGAATCAGCCAGTGCCTTGATCTTCCCAGCCTCTAGAACTGTAAGGAATAAATCTATGTTGTTTGTAAGCCACCTGGTCTATGGTATTTTGTCAGAGCAGACCAAACAAACTAATACAAGTTTCTACATTGACCTAGTGATAATATTCAGAACAAGAATATTCTGACGTGCACCTGATGAAACTACCAGTGCTTCTGCCAGAATCACCAAAGCCACTGGAAGCCCACAGCTAGCCGGCACTACTAGCATAGACCTAAACACTGCTGGATTCCTAAGCCTCCCGCTGCTAGGCTTAGTAGGCCAGTCCTATCAGAACTGTTGTTAAAACAGAAAAATAATAGGAAAATAATTTTTCCCTCCACAATTTCAATTTCTTGCCAGTGACTCCCACTGGCAGAACGTAAATGGGAGTCTAGAAAAAATGGACTATGCAGAATTCCAGCCCCTGGAGCACAGAGTTGAACCCAGCATGGCAGAAATGGAACTGATGGGAAATAGACAAGTAAGGGGAAAAACAAAGTAAATATAAGTACAGCATCTATGTATGGTGTACAGTATGATTTAGCAATATCTGTGACAGGCTCATATTCCCAGAAATTCTAATCCTTTCACTGCAAATTCTAGTCCCTTTCACTGAATTATTGAGTTCTCTGAAGACTAGAAAACTGGAATAATAATAATAAAAAAAAGCCAAGATCCTGACAAGAGACCCAATTTAGTCAACATTTATTTATTTGTCACATATTTATCAAGCACTTTGTAAATGCCAGGCACTGCGCTCTATGTTCCTATGCCAGACATAGTGATGAATAGAATAGGCTGCTTGTCTTCTAAGGGTCAGAAAGTGAGGCGAAACGTGTTCACAAACAGATATAATCTAGAGCAGTATACCAGAAATCCATGTAAGTAGTGCAAAGTGTTTTGTGAATATAATAGGCACAATTTTGATGAGTAGATATGAGCAGGAAAATGTACAGTTTGAGCAAAGAGCAGAGTGGGGAAAGTTCAAGGCTTATGTGACAAATAGCCACTATATCAGCATTTTTGCTCCAAATAGCTAAAGTAGTCTATAGTCAGTTAGCTGCTTTATCTTTTAGAAATAGTGTATGTTTTTTCCAGGAACACCAAAATAAGTCTACAATTAATGTGCTATAATTAGGAGATAATTCCCATCTTCCCCCATTATCATTATTTCCCCTTGAGTATAAAGTTATTGTAACTGAAACTGAAAATATTTTAATGTTCTCCTAATTATAAAAAAGTACATATTTTCTAATATATGATTTGTCTAATTTTTTCTAATGTTTCCAATCAAAACAGGCTCATTGTAGACAATGTGGGAAATATCCTATGGGATATCTTGATTTTCTCTAATATATCACTAACTTATTGTAATTATTATAAATATGTGATAAAAACACTTTTATTAATAATTAAGGGCATCTCTGATTAGTTCCTTAAAGTTCCAAGTGGAGAAACTGCATTATAAAGAAAAACATGTTTAAGGTTTATGTTGTATATTCCAAATTAATTTACACTCTTAACCAGTGACGATGGTTCTTTTGTGCTGGACTTGATTTGCATTATTTTACTGAAAATATTTACATATATCTTTGTAAGTAATATTTCATCTTAAGTTTATCAGAATTTGGTATACTTGTGATATTGGAGATTTTTGTATTAATTTTGCCCTGGAACAATCTATATGGCAGGAAATGAAGGTTTGAAAGAAATGAAGAGACCAGTAAAACCATCCAGAACTGGAGATATTTTTCAGGGATAATTTTCTTTTCTTTGGATTTTGATTTTGACAGAGACTTTTCTATTTCTCTTTTTTCTCCAGTTTTACTGAGGTATGATTGACAAATAAAAATTGTATATATTTACATTGTCCAATCTAATGTTTTGATACATGTATACATCATGAAATAATTACCACAATCAAGCTAATTAACATATCCATTACCTCACATAGTTACACTTTCTCTTTTTTTTTTTTTTTTTTTGGCAAGAACACTTGGAATCTACTCTCTTAGCAAATCTCAAGTATTAATACATTATTATTAACTAAAGTCATGTTGTGCATTAGGTCTCCAGAACTTATTCATCTTATTACTGAAAGTTTGTACCTTTTGACTAATACTTCCCCACTCTCCAGCCCCTGGTAACCCCATTCTACTCTGTTATTATAAGTTTGACTTTTTTTTAATGTGTGCGTAGGTTTCACATATAATTAGATCATGCAGTATTTGTCTTTCTGTGTCTGGCTTATTTCACCCAAGCTAATGTATTCCAGGTTCCTCTATATTGTCACAAATGGCAGGATTCCCTTCTTTCTCAATGGCTGAATAGTTTTCTATTGTATTTTCATATATATCACATCTCCTTTATCCATTCACCTGTCCATTGACAGGCTACTGTGAATAATGCTGCAATAAACATGGGACAGCAGATATCTCTTTCAGATACCGATTTTACTTCCTTCAGACATATACCCAGATGTGAGATAGCTGGATCAAATGGTAGTTGTATTTTTAATTTTTAAAAGAATCTCCATACTGTTTTACATAATGGCTGTCCAATTTACATTCCCACCAATGGTGTACAAAGTTCTAGGCTCCCTTTTCTCTACATCCTCACAAACCCTAGTTATCTTTTGACTTTTTGATGATAGCCATTCTAACGTGTGTGAGGTGATATCTTATTGTGGTTTGGATTTGCATTTCCCTAATGATTAGCGATGTTAAGCATTTTTTCATGTGCCTGTTGGCCATTTTAATTGGGTTATTTGCATTTTTTTTTCTGAGTTGTACACATTTCTTATCTTGGATACTGACCTCTTATCATATTTGCAAATATTTTCTCCCATTCCATAGGTTTCCTTTTCATTTTGTTGATTGTTTGCTATGCAGAAAATTTTTAGTTTGATGTATTCCTACTTGTTTGCTTTATTTAATTTTATTTTTGATTGAAAAATGAAATAAATTAAAGCTATTCATCTATATTTTTCCTTCTGTACTGTTTTAGCAACCTCTCCAAGTTTTGAGATGTACTGTTGACATAGTTGCTCTTCCCTAAACAATCTATGATTATTGCCTTAATTTCCCTTTTGACTCCAAATCTTTGCGCTTACAGTTGCTTTGTTTTAATTTATGTATGGTGAGGTTCAGTCATCTCTCAATTAGCCTGAGTAATGAGATACTGTGTGGATTAAAATTGGTTTCAAATTCTTTGGTATTTTACACATGGATAAATAGGATTTAATTTATTTTCTTTTTTAAAAAAATTTTTATAAACTTTAAAGGTTACTTTACATTTATAGTAATTATAGAATGTTCACTATATTCCCCATGTTGTAAAATACATCCTTGAGCCTATCTTATACTCAATAGTTTGTGCCTTCCACTCACCCAGCCCTATATTGTCCCTCCCCGGCTCACTGGTAACCACTATTTTGTTCTCTGTATCTGTGGGTTTGCTTCTTTTTTGTTATATTAATTAGTTTGTCGTATTTTTTAGATTCCACATATAAGTGATATCTTATAGCATTTGTCATTCTCTGACTTATTTCACTTAACATATTGTCCTCCAAGTCCATCCATGTTGCTGCAAATGGCAAATTTTCATTCTTTTTATGGCTGAGTAGTATTCCATTTTATATATATACCACATATTCTTTACCCATTCATCTGCTGATGGACACTTAGGTTGCTTCCATATCTTGGCAATTGTAAATAATGCTGCTATGAACATTGGGGTGCATGGGGTTTTTTTTTTAATGACTTTTTTGACTTCTGAATGGTTGAAATGATGCTGGATGACTTCCAAGTCCAGTTTAAAAAAAGTCTTACTGCTTCTGCCTTAGTCTCTTAGAAGGTTGGTTCTCTGAATGCCTCTTCTGGGGATGTCCCGACTTCAAACCAAGATACTGGGCTGCAAGAAGCCCAAGCCACCTAATGAAGTCATGTGTAGCTGCTCTGATCGACAGTTCAGGTGAGCCTAGCACTGACAGGAAGCATAAACTGCCAATCATATCAATGAGCCATTTTGGACACCTAGCTGAGGTATGTTATACTCTGCTGACACTTAATTACAACTATATAAAAGACCTCCAAGTGGTGACCACCCAGCCAAGACCTTTAAATCCATTTTAATCCACTAATTTGTAACACAAAAATAGATAACTAGAGCAGCTTTTTTTTCCCAAAAAAACATATATGGTGAGTATATATCTTAGTGTTTGCTTCAGAACATCTTCATTTATTTACCTTTATGTATGTATGCATATATTTTCTTTTTCATTATGACTAGGAAAGAATAATGACAATTAGACTTGGCATGGAATTATTGTTGACAATATTTTTTTTCTCAGAATTTTGTAGCCATTACGCCCTTCTCTGAAGGCATTTAATGTCATTGAATATGTTGATCTCAACCTAATTTTTGTACTTTAACATGTGAGCTTTTTGTTTTCAACTTTTCAAAAGTCCTGAATTCCTATGGGATTAAACTTTATTCATAAAATTTTAAAATATCACTTCATTATGTGTTTCTTTTAATTTATTATTTTTCTTGCTTTATTTTGGTTCATTTCAACCTTCAACTGTGGAATTTTATTCTAATACAATTCTAATTTTTTCTCTGCTCTTATTGTTATGGTTACTTTAAATATATGAACTTTTCCTTCTACTTTACAATTTAGGTAACTAACTTACCTCAGTACCATTTTTCCTTTTGCTCCTTCGTTTTGCATTCTGTGAGAATATTGCAAGTTATCTTACATATTACTGATTAAATATCCTGCAGTGTTTAGTTTGCTTTCTACTGTTTCGAATAATGCTTTAAATTTTCGTATTCATTACTTATTTCTTCTATTTTTTGCATCCCCCATGTCTTGCAAATACCCATATTGTCAAAAGAGGTCAGTGAAAAATTATAATTCCCAGGGTACTGAGCTGAAAATGCTACAGCCACTTTAGAAAGGAGCTCTGATGTAGGATGCATTCCAATTCAGCATAGCATAGTGTATCAGGTCAGGGTTTCCATTAGGAAGGAATGAATTAAGAGACATGCCTCAAACCCTCTCTCTACAGAACCCAACCATTCTTCCTCAGATATTCCCTGGATATTTGGATAGCAAAATCTCTCTTGGTATTTTATAGGTTTGTGTCCACTGATGTAGAAGACATGTATCTCTTTCTAACTCTATAATAAGTATTTTAAGAACACTATAATTTGTTAAAAGTTGACACAATTTTTCTGTAGAAAATAAAGCCCCTATCCCTTTATGATTTGATCTGATTGGTTTCATTGTAGTTGTTTCTTTATTTTTTTAATTAATTAATTAATTTATTTTATTTATATTTTGGCTGCGTTGGGTCTTCATTGCTGCACACGGGCTTTCTCTAGTTGCAGCGAGAGGGGGCTACTCTTTGTTGCGGTGAGCGGGCTTCTCACTGCAGTGGCTTCTCTTGTTGCGGAGCACAGGCTCTAGGCACGCGGGCTTCAGTAGTTGTGGCTCGTGGGCTCTAGAGTGCAGGCTCAGTAGTTGTGGCACATGGACTTAGTTGCTCTGCGGCATGTGGGATCTTCCTGGACCAGGGCTCGAACCTGTGTCCCCTGTATTGGCAGGAGGATTCTTAACCCCTGCACCATCAGGGAAGTCCCTGTAGCTGTTTCTTTAAACCTAACACTTTTTGGCATATTTTTGCCATGTGTTCAACAGCACCTTGAAAAAAGAAAACACTTAAATAATAGAAGCTAGGTCAATTTTTTTTTCTTTCATGCTCTAGAAGGAGAGCAAAATAAAAAATGGGAAGGAACTGTGGCTTTACTGCATATAGAAATGGAAAGTATCCCTGTATGATTAATTTCCAAACTCTGAGGAGCTACATATAAGCACATTATAATATGCTCAGCTATTATTAGAACTCTAGTTATCTTAAAGTTTGTATTTCCTAGGACAGTTTCTATTTCTAACATTTTACCCACATTATCCTCTTATATGCACACATATGTGACTGATCAAATTTCCAGGTGTTTTATCACACACACACACAATGGACCCTGCAATACTTCCACACAAATTTTCAAGGAATTACTCCAAAATTGATGAACCAAGATATCAAAGCTACACAGATTGTTTATATTGGTTACCTTTTGGATTTGGAAATTTGAGAGTAGAAAAGAATAAGATCTAGGCATGTATATGGACTATAATATAATTTTCATTTACTCACTTTATTTTCCCTCTTAAAATTATTGGAATATTAAGAAATAATGATAGTTAACTGTGGAAGCCTACAGACTTCAGACTAACATTTATGTGTTAAAGGAGAAGTAGATAAGTCATTTTCTGAGAAAGCTGCTATTACCACAAAGTTGATTATTTCATTGCATTCTAGACATACCCTGTAAATATCAGCCCTCAATGTCTTAAATCTGAGCCTACAATGAGCTCAGAGGTGATTGCGGCAATTCTTTTGTGGTCCTTTTATGGATAATTTTCTCTAACTATACACCTTTGACACTCATTTGTATTATTACTCTCTAGAAGGTGACCTGATTTGGAAAGACACTATAATCCACCTCAGAGTAGGACACTGAACAAGCAGTGCCAGAGGATGTTAAAATTAGAGTCAAATAAAACTCCTCTGCCTAGCTGGTTTAGTTATAATTGCCTAATGACTGAGGGATGTACTTTTAAAATTAGCCTTTAATTCTCTAAACTGGGAGTAAAAAAAGAGAACACATGTGATCTTCCCACAACCTCCTTACCAAGACTACTAAAATCACATGAAAGCCAACCAAAAAAAAAAAACAAAACAAATAACAACAAACAAACAACAATAACCACATTTTGCTTATTCTATGTAGAACATCACACATCACTCACAAATCTCAGTCTGTGTTTCCCCACATTTACAAAGCATGACACATGCTGTTGGGTACAAGAATACAGATTTTCTAGGGGCATGTCAAAAGTTAAAGCAGCTGAAAAACATTTTTTAACAACTGACTTCACTTATCAAACATCAGAACCCGAAAAAAGGTCTCTGGCACCTGAAATCATTTAATATTTTTATGGCAGTGATAAAGATCACTTCAGGTGTTGCTGCAGCAACAGCTTTGAAACCAATAGAGTTCCGAAGTGGAGAAGATCCATCAAAAATAAATCAAACCTTGTTTCACTGGTGCCAAAGGAAGTGTGTGTAATGGAAAGTTATTAAGACCAAAGCCACTTGCAGGCTTTGGCCTCAGCACAGGGCCCTCTTGCCTGAGTATTCCCCAGTCAATCACTAACCCCTGCATCTCTTCTTCTTGGTATTGTCAGGAGATTGATAGGCTGCAGATTACAGAAGGTAAGTGCTTTAAGGCTTTGGAAGCTTTCCTAGCATGCCATTTTGCCGCCACATTGAACATTCTCTCTCTCTCACATACACACGCACACACATGCACACACACGCACACACACAGTGTTATTTCAAATCATTTCAAAGTACTTATAAGATTTGCCCCAACCATCATATCGTTTTTCCATCATCAGGAAGCCAGTAATGTCTATCTAACATCTACTAATTTTTGACCCCTTTAATGTAAGTGATCTCATTTAATGGTCACAAAATCATAGGTATAACCCTGCAAGAAATGTACACTTAATCTCATATTGCAGACCAAATACCAAGGCTCACAGAACTTAAGTGTTTTACAAAGTTTACAAAACTAACAAATGACAGAGCTGGATTACTATTCAGAATCTTCCATTTCATCTTCTGTGTTACTTCCATTCTAGTTCCCTATCTCTAAAGCAATGTTTCAAAAACCTGTTATATATGTTTAAAAAAATTTAAAACCTGTTACATATATTTAAAATACCTTCAAATAGATTTATTTCTACTATCTATATGTGTATGTGTGTTTTCTGAAAAGTGAGTGTTGGCATATTCATTTTTAAAATATACTATATAAAATTAGGCATACTGCATGCCGCAGCTTTTAAATACCATAAAAACAAAGTAAATAAGAATATATGCAAAGAAAAATACAAAATTGAGCTCAAGTTAACGTGACTAAGATGTCACTTTAACTCACATTGCTCACGATGTGAACATGAAGTTGACTGCTAGCAACACAGATTATTTGGGGTTCTCCATGCCTTAATCTATGTTTGACTGTATGATGCCTCTGTTTTCCACCTTTCATCTCTCTTTGAACTACATAAAACCTGTTTTTCTATGTTATGCTCTTCTGCACAGCTTGGCCTTTAATGAATCTTTGTACATCTGCCTCTTTTCGTTTCATATTAGTCCCGATAACTGAAGTAGTTCTACTTGGTTCCAATATGATTCTACCTACAAGGATGTAATATTTATTTACAGCATAGTCATCCAGATGATAAAAAATGTATATGTTTTGAAATTATACCTAAAATGAAAGAACAAAAGCAGAAAACAAATCTCGAGGTAAATCGGGGACTGCATATGCCCCCAGACTCCTATTTGAGAAGATACTACCATAAAGGAATGAGAAATTTAACACAAGTGAAATTTTTTGATAACTGATTCGTACTGATTTTATGCAAATAATTATTTTACAACTCAATTAGAAGTATCAATATAAGTAATTGATTTGATGATCTAGGTTTATGACTGTGAACACATCCAAATGCCTTATTAAAGAGACACCAGGTTATTCACCACCCACCCTCAACCTAGCTTTACACATCAACTTCCACGAATACTCCAGTTTAGACTGCCTTCTAGGCAGTGATTTTCAGGGCTGACTTCACATTCGCATCACCTAGAGAGCTTTAAAAAATAAACATACTCAGGGCCTGTCAGCTGAGATCCCACATCCCACTTTAGTTGGTCCCTAGTAGGACTGGGCATAGATTTCTTTTAAATGAACCCCTGGAAATTAAAATGTACAGTCAGAATTGAGAACAACTGTTCCAGTTAATCAGAGAAACTTTCTGTTTTTAAAATACATTACAGAATTCTTTGAATCCCTGTATTTTCTTGTGTGTTTTTTTTTTAATTTGCATATACCCAGTCCTACAGGCTAGCTCACATATCCTGAGATATTCAGATCAAATATCAGTGCCTTGTGATACCTTCCAAGAACAATACAGACTACAATGATTACTCTTTTTTCTTACCTCGTGGTACTTTAAATAATAAAGAACATATTACAGTATACTAACCTCCAATGTATAACTCTAATCCTGTAAGCCCATGACCGTAAAACCATAAGCTTATGTATTGTAAGGTAATATATATTAGACATTTGATTTGCCAGGGATTATTTGAATGAATGAAGAAAGTAAGGAGGAAATAAAGAGTGAATCAACCAGTTTAAAAGATATGTTATGGAAAAACCCGAACAAACTTTTTGGCCACCCCAATATATAAAAAACTTTTATTTAATTAATTAATTTATTTTTTTGTGTGGTACGCGGGCCTCTCACTGCTGTGGCCTCTCCCGTCGCGGAGCACAGGCTCCAGACGAACAGGCTCAGCCGCCACGGCTCACAGGCCCAGCCGCTCCGGGGCACGTGGGATCCTCCCAGACCGGGGCACGAACCCGCGCCTGCTGCATCGGCAGGCGGACTCTCAACCACTGCGCCACCAGGGAAGCCCTAAAAAACGTTTATATATAACTTTAATCAAGTGTTGTTCTCAGGTTCTACCTGGATGCATATAGTTATTTGTGCCTGTGTCTGCACTGAATAGGCAGTAGGTATTTTATCACTGTCTCTATGTACCCTTGTTATCCATTATCTCTTCTCACTAGATCAGCTTTGCACAGGCTCTGCCTCTAGTCTCTAGGTTGCTTTCTTTAATACCATGTACAAGCTCACAAAATTTGTTAAACTAGCAAATAATTCCATTGTATCAGACTAAATATCTTTTGAAATAAAAGTATATGTCACCTTTGGTAACAATTTTTAAATATTACAAATTCTGTAACCAATTTATATTTTCTCTTGCATTCTGTATAACTGCGATGACTAGAAGCCCAGACAGTGGATAAGAGATCTGTCTTTGCTACTATCGCCTCAAACTGCCCTGGCTACTGATGGAAGAAAAGGGTCTTAATACAGAGTTGAATGTGTAATGCCGAGACTTAAGAAGAAGACAAATAAACTAATAATTTCACTCAATGTTACTTCATCATTCATGCCTTTCTACTACTCTGTTTAAACTAGCAGCACCCCCGTGCATGAAACACACCAGTCTCTCTCCATCTTTACCTCATCCCTTCTCTCTGTCTCTCTCTGTGAGTCCTCTACTCTTCTTCTAAGGACACACATCACTGGCTTTAGGGCCAACTTTAATCCAGTGTGATCTTATCTTTACTTAATTACATCTGCAAAGACCCTATTTTCCAAATAAGGTCACATCTCAAGGTTCCAGATAGATGTGAATTTTGGCGAGACTGTTCATTTATGTATTGACTGTCTTATCACACTAGAAACAATAATGAGGACAGGAACTTTTTTGGGTTTTGTTCATTGTCAGTGTCTCCAGTGCTTAAAACAGCACCTGACGCAAAGTATTCAGTAAACTGATGTTGTTGTAGAAGACCAAGTACTTTAATCCTACAGCCCCCAGATCATTCAGGATTTGAATTCTGTGTGTGAGTATCATAAAATCAGAATTCATACACATAGGACCAAGTATGTCAGGATAAAACTTAAAATTATCAGCCTTTTCCTGATTACACATTACTGGCCAATGTTGATGGATGATTATTTTGTTATATATAATTATTCATAGAATCTTTACTGTAACTCACTATATCAATTATTTACTTTACTTTGACTTGTTTTTCTTTTTTAATTTTCAAAAACCTCTCATATCCCTTCTTATCCTAGAATCAGCCAGGGACAAGATCGTTCCAAAGAGTAAAAGTGAAGTTGAACTTCATCCACAAAAACAGGCCATGTAAATTTTTACATTTCTGAGCCACAGAGGGAAATACTGAGACACAGATTATTGTGCCACCCCTCATGGTACTGATCTGAAAAGTTATAAATATAGGAAAATTTTCCACTGATATCTCCATGAATATAATTTTAATCAATGTGGTTATCAACTACATGTAAAGTGATACCTGAATATTTCAATAGGATAAATAAGTAAAAGAGATTTTTCAAACACAGGTGATATTTGTCAACCATTTATTGAACACTAAAGAGATGAATTTCAGGTCTATATGAAGTGGGATGGTTTCATACTCTAACTTTTTTCCTGTCCTGCCAGTGATTCAATTAATTTTTAAATATCCAATCCATGGCAATTTATACCATCAACGAGAAAGGTTTTAAATTGGATATGTGGGAGACTAACAATTAACATGAGCCAATATCCAATAATTCATCCAAAATACCACACATAAAATTTAATATTTCAAAATACGGTGTAATAATATATATATATTATAAAATATTACAGCATGGTTAAAAAAAGTAGACTATGAAGTATTTCACATGACATCATTTATAAGCTATACTAAAGATAAGATCACATAAAAAGAATCAAAATTTTACTTGTCAGGAGACAGTATTTGAGGTTGGGCTTCCCTGGTGGCACAGTGGTTGAGAGTCCGCCTGCTGATGCAGGGGACATGGGTTCGTGCCCCAGTCTGGGAAGATCCCACATGCCGCTGAGCGGCTGGGCCCGTGAGCCACGGCTGCTGAGCCTGCGCGTCCGGAGCCTGTGCTCCGCAACGGGAGAGGCTACATCCGTGAGAGGCCCGCGTACAGCAAAAAAACAAAAAACAAAAAAACGATATCTATCCCATTGCACTGAAGTGTTTCTTTACGTGCTTGTCACCCCACACAAACGCACACATGCGCGCGCACACACACTGGTTTTTAGGTCCTTCTAAATAAAGGACTTTAATTGTCTATGTTTGTATATGTAGCATCTAACAGTCCCTGATATATCATATTAAAAGTGTTTTAATAAAATGTGGAAAATGAGCAATGTAATTTTCAATTTGTAGATTTAAAAACTTTTGAATTTTGTATTTATATTCAGCATTTGTATACTGTAATTATTCATGTTTTCCAATAGCAATCTTGTGAAACAAGTCATGTCCCTCTCTGGGCAAGAAACTAAGGTCCATAGGACTTCCCCAGGCAATGTGAGTTAGTAGTGAGAGGCAATACCCTCATAACCTCCTATAAACTTCATTACACCAAAGTTAAGGGGGTTTTTTGTTTTTTGTTTGGGGGGGGCTACCTGTCACTAGAAGTGCTCATTATTTCCTTAGAGAAACCTAAGGCTTTAGCCAAGGAAGTTCATGAAAACAAGAAGAAGGAGGGAATGAAAGGCAAGAATGTAAAATTAAAAAGTGAGGACAATAGGGGATGAAAGAAGAAAAGAAAAAAAGAAGGAAGATGCTAAAGTTCTGTAAACTCATTGGTCTTAATGACTACTTTTAAATTATCATTGCTTATCCCAGAAAACATGTCATTTCTTTCTATCTGGAAATGTCTAATGAGTTTGTATGGAAAAAAAGGCAACCACGTAGAAGTCCACATATATATTATATTAAATCCAATAAAGAATATATACCTTTTCATTCAACAGGGCATGCTTTTAATTGGGTGAATGCCAAAGCTATCTATAGATTTGAAAAGCAGAAAAACAAATAATTAAGTATGGCTTTTATTGAATTTAATGAGGTGGTAAATAAGAAAATGAGTTTCAAACATCTTTAGTGATTTCTTGTCTTATTAGCTTCTATTGTGAGGTAATAACTATACACTCACACATACACACACACAAATCCATGTAAATAAATTTTACTTAACAATGAATAGAATTACAGGAGCCCTCAGAGTTAACATAATGCTCCTAGTTTGCAACTTAGGTCACTATATTTCAATATAATTGTATTACTATTTACTTCACTAAAATAAAAATTTCTAGGTGGTCTCTGTGACCTTTCTTTTCAATATGTTGATCAGCACAAATCTCACTTCATATTTGGTCTGTAGACAAAATAATGTTTCACTTTTAGTTTGCACTGTGAATTTAGATCTAGATTCTAGTAGATTGGTGAACTTAGAAAGACTACATGGAGAAGACTGAAAATAGAAGTCTTTCAGGGATGCTGATGACTTTTTTTGTCAAGGTGAAATTAGCCAACACTTGGTTGTCTCTTTGTGTTGCTCAAAAGCATCTAAAATTGTTTCTCAAAACTCCTTGGATAATTGTTGTTTGGGAAGTCTATTTTCAAAAGTAAAAACATATTTAATAATGTACTATTTAAAACCATGTCAGTAATGTTCATTTTTGAATGAAGGTGTTGAGATAACTTACTCAGATTACTTGAAAATATATCATAGCCAAGAAAATAAAATCATTACTACGAAAACACCTGGGACCTAATTTCATTACATCTTAGTTAACATGTATGTTGAGTGTACAGTAATTAAGACACTCAATAGTTTCAAATATAGCAGACATTCCTAGATGAGTTTCTAGTGGAGAGAAGCCTACCCTCACTTTCTGCTTCAAAGCAACTATACCTTTATGTAGTTTTAAAATCCCAGAACATTTTATAGCAATTTTCTAAAACAAAGAAATACAGCACACACAGTATACATATGTATGCATATACATATATACACAGACATATATACATATACACACATATGCACTCTTAAGAAAGAAAGGAAATGAGCGATACGTGTTTTTAAATTTTATATATTTTTTAAAGCTATGCATATTTTCGGTAAAGCTTAAAAAGAAAACCAAAACTTTAAATTTTCTCTGTCAACAGGTGGGATCAGACACCTGGACAATCCAACGGCTATTTAGACTTTTTTCCAGTGAGTTTATTCATATAATTATATACTTTTATACTAATATTGGATTTTCCATTTTGTGCATAAACATCGTCTGGGAGCCATGAAACAACTGGGAAATATCTGAAGTAAGATATGAACTGAAATGGCACCACTTTTAACACTTCACATGGATAATCCAAAATCAGTAGCATTTATTTACTTTCTACTGTGTGCAGGGTTTCTTCTCCAACCAAACACCACTAGGGGTTTCTAGTGTTTGCAGGCGTCCTAATTTCTTTATTCATTTAACATACATTTATTGAAATATTTCAGGCATAGGCTTGAGGGATGCACGGCTGAATAAGGTACTTCCTATAAGGAGATTATAAAACATTTTAGAAGATGAACATATAAAGGAATAAATCATAATACATAATCCAAATGCTATAAATATACAAAAACACAAGTGTGTTTATGGTTCAGATACTGGAGTGGTTGATAAGATATGGTTGAAAACATGCTCTACAAAGTCAATTTTGAGGTAGAGTTTCAAAAATAAATGGGTTTTTCCCAAGATTAAAAAGAGGAGATAACACATTCAAATAGTTATAGTAGTCAAAGGAATGGCTTTATTCAGCAAAGTCTGAGAAGTCTGAAAAGACTGAAGAATCGGTCAATGACAGGAAACTGGGCTGCAGAGAGTTACTGGGTCAGACTGAGAAGAATTTTATATGCCTCACTAAATTATCTGATAGTCTAGGAATAATTTGCTGAGTTGTGCAGCAAATTTTTGTCTTCCTGAGATTTAAGTAAATCCCTAACTGTAACCCTCTGCTTAGCTCTACATGTGCAGTTTTTATTCATCTTCCATTTAGTACATCAATTTTAAGGGGATATTTATCAACGTGATTGCTGTTAATTTAGGATGTCAGAGGAAGGAGGAGAAAGAAAAGAGGGAGTGTAAGTGAGTGATGAAAATAAAGTTAATGAGATAGATGGGTAACTGTACCATCAACCCAACCGTAATTTTTGCTGGGCCCAGTACATTCTTCTGCACATACTGCGGATTATCTTTCTAAGGAAAGGTTGTACTCATATATCTATCCATGTTGCTATCCCAATTTCATGAGGCAAGAACAACTACAACCCTGCCATCCGTCTATAAGCATATTACATGACACCAACCATTTGCCCATTGTTTACAGGTAAGCCAGCTGCCAGACACCTGTAGAACTTGGAGTCAGTGGGTAGTTAGAATCAGACACATTACTTCCTGTTAGGGATATAAAGCCACCAGTATAGTGGGAAGCTAAGTTTAAATGAAATTCATCCTGCTGGGGAAGCAGAATTCCTAGTCCCAAGTATCTTGCCAATGAGCTAAATCAGAGTGAGATTCCAAAGCCATTTTCAATCTAGTGTTTGCACCACAACACATTCCCTGATGCTCAGCACTTATCAAATAAGATCAATTTCATCTGGGTAATTATCCTATCCATATATGAAACAGAAAAGAGAATGATTATTGAAGAGTAATTATTTGCACCCCATTTTTCTTGGGGTTCAGAAATGTGATCTATAGATAATCAAAAGATTTTTTTTTAATCCTTTCTCAGGGTAAGACTCATATGTGTTGTCTCTGTTATAGAACAGTATTAGACCTGCTAAAGCTGTCTACCTTCATGGAGGAAGGGCAAGTCTGCTTCTAATTTGACCTCTTGACTTCTCCTTATGAATCCATAATTTTTGCTGTGCCCTAACGATTAAAACTACAAAGGACATTAAAAAGCACCCCCCTGGAATACCGCATGACTGGCTGGATTGAGTAATGTACCATGTAGGATTTTTTTTTAAATCAGGTAGATATACAATATCACAATGTCTGAGAAAGGATTAAGTCTTGATCTACTCATACAGCCACGCCACTTGTAACTTCTCCGACCAAGGAAGTTTGTTTCTCGCCATACAGCTGAGTGAGGCCTAAAATAAGTCATTAATAACGGAAAGGTTAAGTAGGGCCTTTTATTTTACGAAAGTACTATAGAGGCTAATCTGGAGAAGGAAGACATGTCTAACACATGTTAGATTAATGGCTAACTTCAAAATGCAACATTCCTAAGGAGACTACAAGCTGCTTTGAGAGGAAAATCCCTCTTTTCAATACAGGGTTTTACAGAGATTAACAGGCCAGACTCCTAGGAACTTTGATGACAGTCATAGGTACAGAAAGCTAATACACTAAAATAAAAACACAGCCCTGAGAGAATACCATAAAAAAATTTCCAGGATATGATAGTGATAAATAATGGAGAAAGAAAGAGGACAATTATTTGGGAAGTAATATTTTTAGGAGAGACGAAGAAAGAAAATACAGCATCTTGAAGATAATGAGTAAAGATTATGTTCTCCTATGGAGGGGTACATACTTTCCACTAGAGAACCTGGCACTGTGGTTACCAACATCCATAGGTGCTGAGCAGCTGCATTTCCCAAGCAAATCCAATATGCAGTTGATACACCAAATCCTGATAACTGGGCACCAAGTGGTTTATTTCTTCACTGTCACAGATATTTTCACCCTATAAATGTGAGACGTATGGGTGATAGAGTCCCTCCACTGGATGGCAAAGCCATAACAGATGTCCTGCATAGAACCTTTGCTTCTTTGTAAAGACAGTGAGAATTCAGAAGACTTGAATCTTCTTAGCTCACTTGTTGACTATTTATTTGTAAATGTATCCAGTTAAAAGTATTCCCAACTCTTTGCTGTGAAAAATCTTTTAAATTTGATTTAGCCCCACTTGTTTATTTTTGCTACTGTTGCCTTTGTTTTGATGTCACATCCAAAAAATCATTGCTAACACAAATGTAAGAAGTTTACCCACTGTGTTTTCTTCTGGGTGTTTTATACTTTCAGGTATTATGTTCAAGTATTTAGTCCATTTTGAGTTGACTTTTGTGTATGGTGTAAGATAGGAGTCCAGTTTTCCCAACACGATTTATTGAAGAGATTGTTGTTTACCAATTGTCTGTTCCTGGCTCCTCTGTCATAAATTAATTGATCATACATGAATGGGTTGATTTCTGGGCTCTATATTCTATTCCATCAATCAATGTGTCTGTTTTTATACCAATACATACTGTTTTGATTACCATAGTTTTGGAATATAGTATTAAATGAGGAGTATGATACCTCCAGTTTTGTTCTTCTTTCTCAAGACTGTTTTGGTTATTCAGAGTCTTTTGTGGTTCCATACAATTTTAGATTTTTTTCTTCTATTACTGTGAAAAATGCCTTTGGAATTTTGATAAGGATTGCACTGAATCTGTAGATCACTTTGGGTAGTACGGACATTTTAACAATATTAATTCTTTTAATTCATGAGCACTGAATATCTTTTCACTTATTTGTGTCTTTCAATTTCTTTCATCAATGTCTATACTTTCAGTGTAAAGGTCTTTCAACTCCTTCGTTAGATTTATTCCTAAGTGTTTTATTCTTTTCTGATGCAATTGTAAAAGAGATTGTTTTCTTTGGTTCTCTTTCTGATAGCTCATTATTAATGTATAGAATCACAACTGATTTTTGTATCTTGCAACTTTACTGAATTCGTCCATAAGTTCTAACAATTTTGGAGTGGAGTCATTAGGGTTTTCTATATATAAGATTATGTCATCTGCAAATAGAGATAGTTTACTTCTTCCTTTCCAATTTACATGCTTATTTCTTTCTCTTGCCTGCTTGCTTTGGCTAGGACTTCCCATACTATGAATAAAAGTGGCAAGACATCCTTGTCTTATTACCGATATCACAGGAAAAACCTTTAAGCTTTTCACCATATGTATGATTTTAGCTGTGGGTTTGTCATATATGGCCTTTATTATTTTGAGATAGGTTCCTCTATACCAAGTTTGTTGAGAGTTGTTTTTTTTTTAACACCTTTATTGGAGTAAAATCGCTTTACAATGGTGTGTTTGTTTCTGCTGTATAACACAGTGAATCAGGTATACGTAAACATTTATCCCTATATCTCTTCCTCTTGCATCTCCCTCCCTCCCACCTTCCCTATCCCACCCCTCTAGGTGGTCACAAAGCACTGAGCTGATCTCCCTGTGCTATGCCGCTGCTTCCCACTAGCTATGAGTTTTACATTTGGAAGTGTATATATGCACATGCCACTCTCTCTCACTTTATCCCAGCTTACCCTTACCCCTCCCCGTGTCCTCAAGGCCATTCTCTAGTAGGTCTGCGTCTTTATTCCTGTCTTGCCCCTAGATTCTTCATGACCTTTTTTTTTTTAGATTCCATATACATGTGTTAGCATACGGTATTTGTTTTTCTCTTTCTGACTTACTTAACTCTGTATGACAGACCCTAGGGCCATCCACCTCACTACAAATAACTCAATTTCATTTCTTTTTATGGCTGAGTAATATTCCACTGTATATATGTGCCACATCTTCTTTATCCATTCATCTGTCAACAGACACTTAGGTTGCTTCCATGACTTGGCTATTATAAATAGAGCTGCAATGAACATTGTGGTACGTGACTCTTTTTGAATTATGGTTATCTCACGGTATATGCCTAGTAGTGGGAATGCTGGGTTGTATGGTAGTTCTATTTTTAATTTTTTAAGGAACCTCCATACTGTTCTCCATAGTGGCTGTATCAATTTACATTCCCACCAACAGTGCAACAGGGTTCCCTTTTCTCCACACCCTCTCCAGCATTTATTGTTTGTAGATTTTTTGATGATGGCCATTCTGACTGGTGTGAGGTGATACCTCACTGTAGTTTTGATTTGCATTTCTCTAATGATTAGTGATGTTGAGCATCCTTTCATGTGTTCGTTGGCAATCTGTATATCTTCTTTGGAAAAATGTCTATTTATGTCTTTTGCCCATTTTTGGATTGGGTTGTTTGCTTTCTTGATATTGAGCTGCATGAGCTGCTTGTAAATTTTGGAGATGAGTTTTACATTTGGAAGTGTATATATGCACATGCCACTCTCTCACTTTATCCCAGCTTACCCTTACCCCTCCCCGTGTCCTCAAGGCCATTCTCTAGTAGGTCTGCGTCTTTATTCCTGTCTTGCCCCTAGATTCTTCATGACCTTTTTTTTTTTAGATTCCATATACATGTGTTAGCATACGGTATTTGTTTTTCTCTTTCTGACTTACTTAACTCTGTATGACAGACCCTAGGGCCATCCACCTCACTACAAATAACTCAATTTCATTTCTTTTTATGGCTGAGTAATATTCCACTGTATATATGTGCCACATCTTCTTTATCCATTCATCTGTCAACAGACACTTAGGTTGCTTCCATGACTTGGCTATTATAAATAGAGCTGCAATGAACATTGTGGTACGTGACTCTTTTTGAATTATGGTTATCTCACGGTATATGCCTAGTAGTGGGAATGCTGGGTTGTATGGTAGTTCTATTTTTAATTTTTTAAGGAACCTCCATACTGTTCTCCATAGTGGCTGTATCAATTTACATTCCCACCAACAGTGCAACAGGGTTCCCTTTTCTCCACACCCTCTCCAGCATTTATTGTTTGTAGATTTTTTGATGATGGCCATGCTTTGGGTAGTAGAGTCAATTTCACAATATTGATTCTTCCAATCAAAGAACATGGTATATCTCTCCATCTGTTTGTATCATCTTTAATTTCTTTCATCAGTGTCATAGTTTTCTGCATACAGGTCTTTCGTCTCCTTAGGTAGGTTTTTTCTTAGGTATTTTTTTCTTTTCATTGCAATGGTAAATGGGAGTGTTACCTTAATTTCACTTTCAGATTTTTCATCACTAGTGTATAGGAATGCAAGAGATTTCTGTGCATTAATTTTTTATCCTTCTACTTTACCAAATTCATTGATTAGCTGTAGTAGTTTTCTGGTAGTGTCTTTAGGATTCTCTGTGTATAGAATCATGTCATCTGAAAACAGTGACAGATTTACTTCTTTTTTTCCGATTTGGATTCCGCTTATTTCTTTTTCTTCTCTGATTGCTGTGGCG
>NC_041219.1:81941715-81963722 GCF_002837175.3 Physeter macrocephalus | reverse complement strand
GGAGGGTTTTATCATAAATGGGTGTTGAATTTTGTCAAAAGCTTTTTCTGTATCTACTGAGATGATTATATGGTTTTTAATATGGTGTATCACACTGATTGATTTAAGTTTATTGAAGAATCCTTGCATTCCTGGGATAAACCTTACTTGTTCATGGTGTATGATCCTTTTAATGTGCTGTTGGAGTCTATTTGCTAGTATTTTGTTGAGGATTTTTGCATCTATGTTCATTTTGTTGAGGATTTTTATGTCTCAGCTATGTTCATCAGTGATATTGGCCTGTAGTTTTTTTTGTGACATCTCTGTCTGGTTTTGGCATCAGGGTGATGGTGGCCTTGTAGAATGATTTTGGGACTGTTCCTCCCTCTGCTATATTTTTCTAAGATTTTGAGAAGGATAGGTGTTAGCTCTTCTCTAAATATTGTGAGTTTTTATAATGAATGGATGTTGAATTTTGCCAAATGCTTTTTCTACATCTATTGAGATGATTATATCATTTACATCTTCATTTCATTAATAGTATATCACTGAATTTTTTGCATATGCCAAAACATCCCTGCACACCTGGAATAAGTTCCACCTGACCATGGCATATGACTCTTTTAATGTACTTTTGAATTTGGTTTGCTAATATTCTGTTAATGACTTTTGCATGTATGTTCATTGTGGATATTGGCCTGGATTTTCTTTTTCTGTAGTGTCCTCAACTTGGCTTGGTATTAAGGTAATACTGGCCTCATAAAATGAGTTTGGAAAAGTTCCCTCCTCTTCAATTTATTGAAGCAGTTTGAGAAGACTTGGTATTGATTCTTCTTCAATGTTTGATAGAGTTCACCAGTGAAGCTATCTGATCCTGTACTTTATTAGGAAAAACCTTCTTCAGAGCAAAAGAAATTATCAACATAATGAAAAGGCAGCCTATAAAATCATAGAAAACATTTATGTACCATATAACTGATAAGGGGTTGCTTTCCAAAATATATAAAGTACTCATACAAGTCAAAGGCAAGAAAAGAACAATCTGATTAAAAATCAGGCAGAAGAACTTAAGAGACATTTTTCAAAGAAGACATAGAAATGGCGAACAAGTATATGAAAAGGTGCTAAACATCATTAATCAGGGAAATGCAAATTAAAACCAGGAGGTATCACCTCACAACTCTTAGAATGACTATCATAAAAAAGATAAACAACAAGAGATAGCAACTATTGGCGATGATGAGGAGAAAAGGCACCCTGTGCCTTGTATTTCTATCTATAATTATAGGTATCTGTATATGTCATATCATGTAAGATTTCTGTAAGTTCTTTATGGCAAGATATTAGCCACAGGTGTGTTTTCATTATAGTTTCATTTTAGAACTATATTAGGAACTTACTGTGTGTTTGTTTAAACTCTATTGATCACAGCATTTAAAAAATAATCTGTGTGATTTCAGATAATGGAATCAATAAGAGAAAGAAAAGCCATTTCTTTCATTCCTTGACTACACATAAGTCTCTTCAAAGAGAATTTTCATGGTCACCTGGTGAAAGGGATTTCACTGTAAAATTGCATCAGCATAATAAGAAACATTTGTCATTAGTATTTCTGATCCTTTGTGAGTAGGAGGCTGCAGAGTTTGAGAAAGAATACTCCACAAGATTACTCTCATTTCTGACACCAGTTGTAAGTTCAAGGGTCTCCCAAAACCTCAAGTTCAATAATTTGCTAGAAGGACTCACAGAACTCATTGAAAGCTGTTCTACTTGCAGTTACAGTTTATTGAAAGGAAAGGAAACAGATTAAAATCAGCCAAGAGAAGGGATGTATGGGGCAGAGTCTAGGAAAGTTTCCATTGTGGAGCTTCCTGTTGTTCTCCTACCACGGAGTCATAAACAGCATTATGTTCCCGGCATTGATTTGTAACAACATGCGTGGAGGATTTGTAAGCAGGGAAGTTCTCCTGAGCCTTGTTGTCCAGAGTCTTCACTGCAGGTTGATATAAACCTGGTTGGCTGGCCATGTGGCTGACTTCAGTCTCCAACCCCTCTGTAAGCTGAGGCAATACCATGTGACCTAACACCTCCAATACACTCTAATTCACGTTGTTACATCTGGTCGACTCAAGGCTCCCAGACAGACAAGGACAATTTTTTCAGGGGTTAGAGATTACCTCCCAGGAGCCAAGCATAAAGGCTGGACCCCTCTGTTTGGGTAAGGTTAAATTATTATAAGGAGGGCACGATAATTCAGCTTTGTTTTTAGCATTCACTGGATACTGTTCTTGTTAGAGCACATTATCATGATGGTATACCCAACAAACTGATAGTAAAGCAGAATTATTTTCTCTTGTGTACTCAATTAAAAGTTAATTATTGCAAATCTGTGCTCTAAAAGTTTAAGAACACGTTCTTTGACTTAAGAATACCACTCACAGCCAAAGAAAGAGTAGTGGTGGATGAATTAAGAGTCAATCAGGGCTTCCCTGGTGGCGCAGTGGTTGAGACTCCGCCTGCTGATGCAGGAGGCACGGGTTTGTGCCCCGGTCCGGGAAGATCCCACATGACGCGGAGCGGCTGGGCCCGCGAGCCATGGCCGCTGAGCCTGCGCGTCCGGAGCCTGTGCTCCGCAACGGGAGACGCCACAACAGTGAGAGGCCCACGTACCGCAAAAAGAGTCAATTAGTCAAAGTTATACTGGCAATACGACTACGAGCCCCCAAAAAAGGAGGATTGAGGGAAACTATGAATTGAGTGCTAATTGTATCTTTTTATTTGTTTTTTTTACATTCTCTGAAAAGGAAAAATTCTGCAAACTGTTTCAGACATCCATTCCAATATTTAGCAACAATCAAACTATTAACTTTCAGGTAGTTCAGCTATCATGTAAGGTATATTCTTGTTATCTAGACTTCATAGAAACTGTAAAATCTTCTTTTACTATTGTCCATATAATTCTCACTAGTATTATCATTATTCCTCAAATTCTTAAAGTCAATTTAAAAATTCTCAACTACTTTAACTTTTAATATTCAAGATAAATAAATTATAGAAAACTTACAGCTTCAAAAATCCAGTGTTTCATTGTTTCTCAAAGCAAATATTCTTTGCAGGGGGAAAAAAAAAAACAAATGGGAGCAGATGGCTTTGGTCTCTAAGAGAAAAAAAAGAAAAAAATCACTACATAAATTTTGTCTAATCATTGACATTTTGGATTTAAATTACTAACTCTCCACAAGAATTTTAAGTAATGTGGGAAGAATGGCTAAAATTAGATCATATAGGAATATTTCCAGTATGCTGTTCTAGGAAACTAAATTCATATTTAAACTCAATTTTCATTACAAATGATTTTTTTATTCCATGTTACTCTTGGGGAAATTTTTGTACTCTCATTCTTTAACCTATTAATCTATCCTAATATGATTATTTTGGGCCACTCTGAGCTGCTGAAATAATTTATTATTATGTAGGCATGTGTGTACTGTACTACTCACCATTATAAGAAACATTGTAATGTCCTTGGGCAATTACAGGGTAGCTAGACACTAAGGGTGGAAGCATGTGGATTTCCATCCCCACCCTGGGTATTCTGTGGACATAATTAACTTGGAAACCTGTTAGATGCACCCTTAAGTATTTATGCAATCAAGCAGGCAGTTATACCATCACACATAATACTGATACGATGATATTATGAGTCTTAAATTTACAAACTTGTCTGGACTCATATTTGAAGCTCATTTTTAGAAAAATACTCATTTTTAGAACCATGGTCTAACCATGGTTGGAACCGTCATCAATCATTAGAGAGACTTAAGATTTATTTAACTTGGGCCTACACAGAAACTGTGGGAGATTTCAGATAAAGAAGGCATGTGCGTTGAATCAGTAAGACTGCTCCCCAGGTAGTGATCAGGCAAGATTTCTACAATGCACACTGACGAAGCACATTGTAAAGCAATTCAGGTACAGTCAGGTGCAAGGAACCATGTTAGTTATCCTCAAATTTATAAGGAGTGATTCTTTCATTAACTTGTGCTCAAAGTATAGAATGGAAGACTAAAGAAGGGTCTTATTCTTTGTTCATGCTTGAAGATGTTTCTGTTGTATCTGGGCATAATTTGTTATGTAATGGTTCAGAGCAGGAACCAGAGCTGAACAGTTTAGACTTGAAACACATTCCTTACTAATAAACTTTGTGATATTTGTACCTTACTTAATAGATCTGGGTTTCAGTTCCCTCACCTATAAAATTTGAATAATTATTGTAACTTACCTCATAGAGTTATGGTAAAACTTAAGTGAGTTAAAATATGCAATACTATTCGAATAATGCCTGAAAAAAAGTAACACGGAATATATTCAATGATTGTTAGCTATTTTTATTGCTGTTGTTATCATTACTGGGACTCATTTCTATGTGGATTTGATCTAGACAGTGCTGCCTAAATAATGTAGAGATGATGAAACCCAAAGACATGGTCAGATTTTTTCATTATTTGGCTTGACCAAGAGGGTATTTATAAGTAATTATGTACCATACTGATGGCTCATTTTTCAAAAGTGCTGTGATGTATTCCTAAAATCCTCCATTTATGGTTTATTTCCCATTCCCAGGCCCCATTTTTTTTTTTTTTTTTTTTTCGCGGTACGCGGGCCTCTCACTGTTGTGGCCTCTGCCGTTGCGGAGCACAGGCTCCAGACGTGCAGGCTCAGCGGCCATGGCTCACGGGCCTAGCCGCACCGCGGCATGTGGGATCTTCCCGGACCGGGGCATGAACCCGTGTCCCCTGCATCAGCAGGCGGACTCTCAACCACTGCGCCACCAGTGAAGCCCCATTATTTTTTAGTGAGATATAACTGTGTACGTTTAAGGTTCACAACATGTTGATTAGATACCTTTATATATTGCAGTATGATGACCACCACGGCTTTAGCTAACACTGCCAACATTTTACATAATTCTCATCTCTTTTTTGTGGTGAGAACATTTAATCTACTGTTTTAGCAAACACTAAATTTTGTATATTTTCAAAATATATATATAATACAGCATTTTTGACTATAATCTCTATGCTGTGCTTTAGCTCTCCAGAACTAATTCATCTTCAGTTGCAAGTTTGTACTCTTTAACAATCTCTCCCCAATTCCCTCAGCTCTATTATTAAGGCACCAAGTTATAAATAGTTTTTCCAAAGTCTAAGAACCTAAGCTTTAAAGTGAAAAAACAGGCAAACAAATAAAATAACCATTCATGACTGGCTCTTTCAGTTGCTCTCTATATGATCTGGGTCAAATTATTTAATCTTTCTGACCCTGGTTTATTATATTCATATATAATGACTCATTACCATGTACCCTGGATTCCTCACCTGTACATTCAAACATCTGTTACTTGATGTTATTGTTAAGAGTGACATGCATTACATTCACAATAACTCTATGAGATACTATTTTTATTTGTAATTTACAAGTGAGGAAATTTAGGCCTAATGAGGTTAGATAAATTTTTCAAGGTTATACAAACAGAAAAGGTGGAGGTGAGCTGAGGGTTCCTGTCTTAGAGTAGCAGACAAACATACATAACTCTAATTCAAGATTTTTAAACTGAAGCTCCTACAGATTTGTATATATAGATGGAAGAATACTTGCCAAAGTATTACTGTATGCTGCTCAGAATGAAAATAATGTCAGATATTGTATTGAAACTGTAATACAATATCTGTTTTGTATTGTATAAATACAATATACAATAGGCTTCCTGCTATTGTAGGAAGTTTCCTGCTTTGAAGTTGTCATGTTGTAAAGAAGCCCCACACTCGCCCAACTAAGAGAGCTTATGAAGAAACCCTGATACTACATGAAAAGTGAGTGAGAGTGAGAGTGCGAGAGAAATAGACTGAAAGATATCCAGCCAGCCTAAGTAATTCCACTCTTAGCTGTCCCAACTGTAGCTGATATTTGACCACAACCATAAAAGAAACCCAAACTAGAACTACCCAACCAAACTCTTCCTATATCCCTACCCACAGAAACCATGAGAGACACTAAAATGACTGTTTCAAGCTACCAACTGTGGTGGAGCCATATTACAATGCAATGAACAGATAACTGGAATGTCATCTTTGCCAGGAAATAACGTAACTTAGGACCTATCTGTAATAACCAACAAGAGATTTTATTGTATCATTTGCCCAGAAGAATGGGCCTGACTTTTTTTTGTTTTCTGGGTTTTTCTACTTTCCTGGACACTTGGAGTTTATTTTCCACTCGGTGCAAGGCACACAGCTAGGGGGTGTCAATAAGGCTTGCTTGTGGCTTAAATAGTAAAGAGTGGGGTTTCCTCAACTTCCTGTTTGGTGTTTTGATGTTTTGATATAAAAGAACTCAACTGCTTCTACTTGCTGCAGCCTCCCTGATCTATGGGTTGAGGTGGGCGGGCTGGGAAGGGCAGGGAAGGGCTCTGACCAGCCTATCACCTCTGGAAACCTGGTGCATGGTAGTGGCCACACAGGGCAGGGCTGGCGGTGGCTTTGCCCACCTAGCTACCAGGCTGCTTCCTCATGGCTTTCTGAACTAAGTCATAGGAGATCACGACGCTAGAGTCCTGGGGAGATTCTGAGTTCTATGGGAAGTCCAACACCAAGACCATGAATGGGAGCATGGACTACCTAAAAAAGAAGCTTGCCTTCCAGTACCAGTGGCCTGGGGAATCTCATGCAGCATGGCAAGGACACTTGGAGGTAAGACTAGGTATTAAATCTAGTTTCCTTAAAATCTAACAACATTTGAGTGCAGGCTCACTGAATTGTCTAGGTTGCTATTATAAACAAAGCAAAGGCAATTTGGCCATTTCTAAATATTATGTTCTTTTTGGGGAAATCTTTTTGATAGGCAGCATAAATATATGGATCACTGGTTATCATCAGAGGCTTTGTAAAGAATGACTGTGGATATTAAAATTTATTTTTCATTGATGAAACTGGAGAAGATGAACATGTATGCATTGACTAAATACATTGTACAGCACTGTCATTTGCCTATGAACAAGGCCTAAAGATACCTTGAATCCAACTGTGCACATCTAACCCAATTACACCCTAGGTGGGATTCTGAAGAGGTCTTGCCTGGAGCTGCTTTTTGGACAATCTGTTCCACTGGACTCCAAATGGAAAATAAATACTTAAATCTTACCATCAGAATGAGCCTCTAGTGAAACTTTAATAGAAGGTTCTCTTGGAGCCCTTTAGAAGGGGAGAGGAGAAATTTGGGATGTCATCAAACTCATAAAACAATAACTTTTTTGGTATGTGCTTAATATGCTGCCTATCAAATAGATACAAGGTGTAAGAGCTATGGTTATCTTCCCTTATAACTGCATTACTAGATAACAATGAAGTCAAGACCCAACACATACTAAACCAAAAGTTAAATCTAAAGATTTATTTAAATTAAAAATATCAGCACTAAATATTGGAGGTATCTTTTATATTTGTGGTGTGATTATGGACTCATATCAGGTTATTGATTCAATATATCTCCATCTGTTGCGATCATTATTCTTATTTTGATAATTATTACAACCTGACTACTATGAGCCCTTTCAACCTGGCTTCTGGCTTTCTTGACACAACCACATTAAAATTCCTTGCTTTCTGCTAAAATGAGATATGCCAGCATTACCTGTATCTTTCCTGCCCCAAACATGAAATCAACCATTTCCTCAAGGAGAAAGTCATGGTCCATTTCAGTGGCAAATGATAATGTGGGCAACAAAGGCATTATAACAGGTTTACACTGGTATGATGACATATTTACTAGGTGATTTTACTATCTGGAGCTAGAAAGATTCACATTATTTTAAACTCAGGAGTGAATTGTTCTTGGATTGGAAGAATCAATATTGTCAAAATGACTGTCCTACCCATGACAAGCTACAGATTCAATGCAATTCCTATCAAGTTACTAATGACATTTTTCACAGAACTAGAACAAAAAAATTTTTAATTTGTATGGAAACAAAAAAGACTCTAATAGCCAAAGCAATCTTGAGAAAAATAACAAAAACAAAAAACAGACAAAAAAAAACAGAGTTGAAGGAATCAGGCTCCCTGAATTCAAACTATATTACAAAGCTACGGTAATCAAAACAGTATGGTACTGGCACAAAAACAAATACAGATCAATGGAACAGGATAAACCCAGGATAAGCGCAGAAATAAACCCATGCACCTATGATCAATTAATCAATGACAAAGGAGGCAAGAATATACAATGGAGAAAAGACAGTTGCTGCAATAAGTGATGCTGAGAAAACTGGAGAGCTACATGTAAAAGAATGAAATTAAAACATTCCCTAACACTATACACAAAAATAAACTCAAAATGGATTAAAGACCTAAATGTAAGGCCAGACACTATAAACCTCTTAGAGGAAAACATAGGCAGAACACTCTTTGACATAAATCACAGCAAGATCTTTTTTGATCCACCTCCTAGAGTAATGAAAATAAAAACAAAAATAAACAAATGGGATCTAACTAAACTTAAAAAGCTTTTGCCCAGTAAAGGAAACCATAAACAAAATAAAAAGACAACCCTCGGAATGGGTGAAAATATTTGCAAATGATGCAACCAGCAAGGGATTAATCTCCAAAATATATAAACAGCTCATGCAGCTCAATATCAAGAAAAAAATCAACCCAATCAAAAAATGGGCAGAAGATCTAAACAGACATATCTGACTCTATTAGGCAAAACAAGAATTGATTTAATGTCCTGAAAAGGGCACTACTGTGTCATTACATAAACTAGACTTGATTGAATATATTAATCAAGCTATGTATTTCAAAATTTTTAGATTTCTGTTTTCCATCATAGGACATCACAACATGGAAGCATGGTATATTTAGAGTTCTAAAAATAATTAAAGGACAACAAAATTGTGCAGAGTCATCAGCACTAAAATGGGAGGAGTTGAGGAAACTGAAAGTCTTATTAACAGCAACACAAAAATAAGCAGCAGCATTATCTAATGATGTAACTATTTTACTATATTTACATCTGGTTCCTTCCTTCTGTCCATCAGTTCTGTGTCCTCCATTTTTCCCCTTTTTTCTTCTTTTCTCTCAGAAGTAAATACAAATGTTTCTCAGGAATAGAGTTCTCATTTTCTCACAAAGACAACTTGGGAAAGGACAAAAAGTTTTAGATTCCTATTCTCAGCATCTCATCTGCTACTTCAAAGTATTTATTTAAACATTTTTCCAAACAAAGGCCTGGTTTTCTTTGTAAGGGATTTCTGGTTGCCTACGTTATGTCATTGACTTTTTTCTACAACCTTTTCCTTTCTACAATTTTATGATGCTATTTATTAGAAGAGGAGGCAAAATAGTGTTAATTTTCCAAGTTTTCACAGCTGACTGAAACATAAAAATGAAACTATATAAAGTATTTCTAACATTTCATATTATCCTGAAATTTTCTTTTCTTTATTATTCTTCATTTTAGAAAAGTGCTCCTTTTATAAAATAGAACAAATGATTAAATATGTGCTTGACATAATATAAAAATAATAACTATCATTTATCAAATACTTAGTGTATGTCACATACTGTGTAAAGCACTTTACATCTATTACCTCATTTAATTTGACAACTCCTTAAGATATATATTATTATTATTCTCCCTTTACATTTCCATTTATCCTCCATGTGGAAGAGTCTGAGTCTTACAGAGATGGAATAACCTGCCAGAGATTGTTTCCAATACACTGCCATGCTATGATATTTCAAATGCCTTTTGTCTGCAAGTAAAACTGCGATCATAATCCAATACCAATATGCCACACTTTGGCCTTGGTTGACTGACATAAAAATCTGGGGTGGTGTGCAAACTCCCAGATAGAAAGAAATTTTCTTAAATTTATTTTGAATTTTACTTACCTACTAACACAGTAGATTTGCAATAAATATTTATTTAATAAATGAAAGAATAAATTAATGTGTTTAATAAATGTTTCAAGCATCTAAATGGTCTCATATATTCAAACCATGGCATTGCATAATATATTAAGCTTTACTTTTCTAATTGGAAAAATAAAGAAGAAAGAGATCATTTAAAATTTTTTTGTGCCTCATTTTGTTTCCATGTACTTTTTTCCCCCTAGGGGCTATAGAATATGGAAACTGGTCCTTTGTGAATGTCTAAACTAGGGAAAGCACAAACTATCACTCACTATAAAAAGAAATAATAAATTTCGATCGGACATAGTAATTAATGCATTCTAACCAGCCAACATGCATCTCTGTTCACTTGTAAAATATCATAATACTACCTAAATGAAGTAGCGAAATTTTGAGTTTAAACATTTCATATACTTTACTAAATTTCTTTAATCAAGTGAGGTAGATGGGGGCCAGTATGATTTTTCTTCACCTTACAGATATAGAGAAGCTAAGGGTCATCAAATTATCAGTGATTTGTTTACCTACAATTCAAATGCAGCATCCTTCTTTTATTCTTCCTCTATTCCTTTTTATCCTCCTCTTCTTCCTCTTCCTCCTCTTTCTTTTCTTTTTTATTAAAAGTTACTAGACCAGGAATGAGATATTACTGTCACTCTAGACGTCACTGATCAAGTCTGGCATATCATATAGCTTCCTTTCATCTTTGTACTGAACCATAAGCAATGCAAGGATCAGGCTCATGTCCCATTCACTACAGTGTCTTCTGTGTTTTGCACAGTACATAGTGTGAAATAGCTATACGTACATATACCATTTAGTTGAAGGAAAGAATCAATTGTGCCTATTTGAAAAGTATCCCTAATATTATCCCATAATAGTGGAGCTGTATGTAATTAGTGTGCATCTTTACTGAAATATAGGGTGATCTTTTTTTTTGGTAACTTCAGTCATTTCTCTTTCCAACTACATATGTATATAATATTTCATTATTATATATCATATATATCTCAATATATATATTTCAATTATGTTATAAGAAGAAACTAATCATGGTTTTTTGTGTGTGTATAAGATGTACCACTGTTGCAGGATCTGTGGATGCAAGTTTTAAATAGTTGAAACAGGTAGTAGTAAATGAATGGCCTCGGGTGTCCTCCTTTGATTGAGCTTTGCATCAGAGTAGCTTTAGACTGCCTCATATACTCTTTTCTAAGTACTTTTCTGCCAGTTTTACAGCAATATAAATTTCCAGATGACAAAATCTGTTAGATGCTATAAAAACCAAACAAAGCAATGGTACTGAGGTTGGATGAAATGAACATTTTTCTTCGAAACTGAGCATGGTATGACTTCTAATAATTCACCATGGACAGCATGGGCTCAGCAATATTAAAATGGTTCAAGAAGCTGAGAAATAATATCTCTTGGTTCTAGCTGTCAAAGTATAATCAACCCAAACTCACTTTAATACTTTTTCGAAGTTTGTAGAGGCCACTTTCAGTAATAACGTTTAAACACTGTAACTTAATACTGAAGATTTCAAAATACTTTGGAAATACTGAGATTTTCTTTTCCTCTCAAAATAAATACAGCAGTGAATCTATAATTAAATTCTAAATAGGACAAATTAAGTGACCTGCTTTGTGGTGCCCCAGAAGCTTGTAACTTCTTTCACATGTTTCTCTGCTCCAAGCTGCTTCAGTGAATAGAGCTCCAGGTAGTACAGCTGACTTTCCTTGCTCAAGATACATCAAACTCTCAATCCAACCTCTTCCAAAAAGAGGCAGGAGTATTTATAAGAATATTTAGTCATTTTACCCCCAAATACACCATATCCATGATCAGTGATCAGATTTCTCTTCAGGACAACTTTGCCAATACATCTGGATGGACTGTAGCTATATACAGAGTGCTGAACATATACATATTTTTAAAAATGCGTTTACTAAAACATAATAAATATATTAATAAATGAAAATCAACAATAGGTCAAATTGGATCATTTTCTATTTGATCCCAGCCTTTGTGCCAGGACTTTTTTGCCTGAAATATACTGACTCTACTCTTTGTGGAATGAAAAATCCCCTTAAAATTCAACTAAATTTTAACTTCTGTAAAAATTACATTGACCTTGCCTTGGAATGAAGAGCTTGTATGTATCCCAAGCTACCACGACAAATTTATTACTGACAAAGATATAATTCAATTAATTTTTTTCTTTTGACCTCTAATTAATTTAGTGCTAATTAAAGAAAGCCACCCTCTGCCTGTCAAATTAAGACAAGGTGCTATCATACAATTCAGATTATACTGCTGATAATGAGCATTTTAGACTTCAGTAAGAAATGGAGATTTAAAATAGTGACCTTCTGTATTAAGTATGTTAATATTGCTGGGGGTTAGGAGGAGGCTAATTACTGGAGATTACAACAAAACAATTTGAGAAGGAGCATTTCTTTTAATTAGAACAATGTTGAGTATACAGAAGATCCAAGCAGCACTGAAAATATTTTCTTAGCTACATAGGGTAAGAGTTCTTGAAAGAGTAGATCTTAAAAGTTCTCATCACACACACAAATTTTTTTCTAACTACTTATGGTGACAAATGTTAACTAGACTTACTGTGGTGATCGTTTTGCAATATGTATAAATATCAAAACATTATGTTGTACAACTAAAACTAATATAATGTTATGTGTCAATTATACCTCAATAAAAAGAGTTCTTGTTTGTGTGACATATGGGGGAACATATAAAAATGTCCGTTTAAATAGTTATGTATTTAAATATTCAATGCATATAAAACATATGCATAAAGATATCTATAGATGTTATAATACACATAATATAGTACTTATAATAACTAAATATTTGAAATTAAAGATGGAAACCATATTATTCTCAGCAAATCCTTTCCAATTTCATTAAGTTTCTTGTTTAAAAAAACATGGAAATTGTTATATTGAGATTTAAAAGTAGAAGTAGCAGTAGCAATGACTAAAATGGCTTGAGCAGTTAGTTACTAGTTTACAGGCATTGTGTTAAATACTATATTTATAATGTTTATATATGTCATATATGTGTCACATAGCATAATTGCATGCTATGCTTTATATATGTGTGTGTGTGTATATACATCAGACCCCAGCTAGTGGGTCAGCTGGGGGCTGATTTAGCATGGTCTCAATCATGTCTACTGGATAGCACTGTTAGTTGCTACTGGCCTTTCATCTGAGTTGACAGAGTTGATTGGGCCACATATATTCAACAAGTTTGTCTGGGCTTATTCATATGAGGGCAGTTGCAATATTCACAGGAGCAGGAAGAAGGCAAGCTCCAAAGCATATGTACTTTTCAAATCTCTTCTTGCAATATGACTGCTGTTAGTCTATTAGTCCAAGCAAGTTCTCAGACAATTCATAAGTCAATGTAAACTTTGGAGAAATATCTGTTCATTCCTTTCTCCATTTTTAAATCAGGTTATTTGTTTTCTTGCTATTGAAATATATAAATTTCTTATATATTTTGAATAATAACTCCTTATCAGATACGTGGTTTGCAAATAGTTTCTCTCATTCCACAGGTTATGTTTATATGCTATTGATTGTTCCCTTTCCTGTGCAGAAGATTTTAGTTTTTCAGACTTGAGTATGATGTTATCTTTGGACTTGTCATAGATAGCCTTTATTATATTGAGGTATTATCCTTTTGTACCCAATTCATTGAGCATTTTTATTACAAAATTCTGTTAAATTCTGTCAAGTGCTTTTCATGCATCTATTGAAATGATCACATGACAGTTCTCCTTCAACTGTTAACATGGTGTATCACATGTTGAACCATCCCTCCTCCCCAATTTTTTAGAAGAGTTTGAGAATACTGGTATTAATTTCCTGTTAGATGTCTGGTAGAACTCACCAGTGAAGCCACCAGGTCCTGGGCTTGTCTTAGCTGGGAAGTTTAATAAAAAGGTGCAAAACAACACTAATCATCAGGCAAACGATAATCAAAACTACAATGAGATATCACCTTACATCTGTTAGGATGGCTATTATCAAAAAGATCAAAAGATAACAAATGCTGGCCAGGACATGGAGAAATCGAAACCCTTGTACAGTGTTGGGGGGAATGTAAAATGGTGCAGCTGATATTAAAGACAGCATGGAATTAAAAGGATAATACACCATGATCAAGTGGGGTTTATCCCAGGAATGCAAGGATTCTTCAATATATGCAAATCAATCAATGTGATACACCATAACAAATAGAAGGAGAAAAACCATATGATAATTTCAATAGATGCAGAAAAAGCTTTTGACAAAATTCAAGACAAATTTATGATAAAAACTCTCCAGAAAGTGGGCACAGAGGGAACTTACCTCAACATACTAAAGGCCATATATGACACACCCACAGCCAACATCGTTCTCAATGGTGAAAAACTGAAACCATTCCCTCTAAGATCAGGTAAAAGACAAGGTTGTCCGATCTCACCACTATTATTCAACATAGTTTTGGAAGTTTTAGCCTTGGCAATCAGAGAAGAAAAAGAAATAAAAGGAATCCAAATCAGAAAAGAAGTAAAGCTGTCACTGTTTGCAGATGACATGATACATAGAGAATCATAAAGATGCTGCCAGAAAACTACAAGAGCTAAACAATGAATTTGGTAAAGTAGCAGGATAAAAAATTAATGCACGGAAATCTCTTGCATTCCTATACACTAACGATGAAAAATCTGAAAGAGAAATTAAGGAAACACTCCCATTTACCATTGCAACAAAAAAAATTAAATACCTAGGAATAAACCTACCTAAGGAGATGAAAGACCTGTATGCAGAAAACTATAAGACACTGATGAAAGAAATTAAAGATCATACAAACAGATGGAGAGATATACCATGTTCTTGGATTGGAAGAATCAACATTGTGAAAATGACTCTACTACACAAAGCAATCTACAGATTCAATGCAATCCCTATCAAGCCACCAATGGCAATTTTCACAGAACTAGAAAAAAAATTTCACAATCTGTATGGAAACACAAAGGACCCCGAATAGCCAAAGCAATCTTGAGGAAGAAAAATGAAACTGGAGGAACCAGGCTCCCTGACTTCAGACTATACTGCAAAGCTACAGTAATCAAGACAGTATGGTACTGACACAAAAACAGAAATATAGATCAATGGAACAGGATAGAAAGCCCAGAGATAAACCCAGGCACATAGTCACCTTATCTTTGATAAAGGAGGCAAGAATATACAATGGAGAAAACACAGCCTCTTCAATAAGTGGTGCTGGGAAAACTGGACCGCTACATGTAAATGAATGAAATTAGAACAATTCCTAACACCATACACAAATATAAACTCAAAATGGATTAAAGATCTAAATGTAAGACCAGACACTATAAAACTCTTAGAGGAAAAGAGAGGCAGAACACTCTATGACATAAATCACAGCAAGATCCTTTTTGACCCAACTCCTAGAGAAATGGAAATAAAAACTAAAATAAAAAAATGGGACCTAATGAAACTTAAGAACTTTTGCACAGCAAAGGAAACCATAAAGATGACAGAAAGACAACCCTCAGAATGGGAGAAGATATTTGCAAACGAGGCAACTGACAAAGGATAACCCCCAAAATATACAAGCAGCTCATGCAGCTCAATATCAAAAAAAACAAACAACCCAATCCAAAAATGGGCGGAAGACCTCAATAGACATTTCTCCAAAGAAGATATACAGATTGCCAACAAACACATGAAAGGATGCTCAACATCACTAATCATTAGAGAAACGCAAATCAAAACTACAATAACCAGGACATGGAAGCAACCTAAGTGTCTGTCGACAGATGACTGGATAAAGAAGATGTGGCACATATATACAATGGAATACTACTCAGCCATAAACAGAAATGAAATTGAACTATTTTTCGTGAGGTGGATGGACCTAGAGTCTGTCATACAGAATGAAGTAAGTCAGAAAGAGGAAAACAAATACCATATGCTGCTAACACATATATATGGAATCTTAAAAAAAAAAAAAGTTCTGAAAAATCTAGGGGCAGGGCAGGAATAAAGACGTCGACATAGACAGAGACGTAGAGAATGGTCTTAAGGACAAGGGGAGGGGGAAGGGTAAGCTGGGACGAAGCGAGAGAGTGGCATGGACATATATACACTACCAAATGTAGAATGGATGACTGGTGGGAAGCAGCTGCATAGCACAAGGAGATCAGCTCAGTGCTTTGTGACCACCTAGAGGGGTGGGATAGGGAGGGTGGGAGGGAGACACAAGAGGGAGGGGATATGGGGATATGTGTATACGTATGGCTGATTCACTCTGTTATACAGCAGAAGCTAATGCACCATTGTAGAGGAATTATACTCCAATAAAGACGTTGAAAAAAATATCATTATGAAGTGACAGCCACCATCATCCATTTAAAAAGTATAAGACAAGCTCTTTAACAGTCAGACATTTTACATCATTCCTTTTACTCCTTGAAATTATATTTCCATTTCATTTCCCCCACAGAATTTTACTGTGATGTAATACATTGATATTTTTATACTTGACAGTCTTTTATTGATCAGCCTGTCATATATCACAGCAACAAAACATGTATGCAAATTTGTTTAAAATGTGTTTCCTATAACCATAAATAATAATTATTAAATATTTTTTAAAATGGCTCTGATGAACCTAGGGGCAGGACAGGAATAAAGATGCAGATGTGGAGAACAGACTTGAGGACACAGGGAGAGGGAAGGGTAAGCTGGGACAAAGTGAGAGAGTAGCACTGACATATATACACTACCAAATGTAAAATCGATAGCTAGTGGGAAGCAGCCACATAGCACAGGGAGATCAGCTCGGTACTTTGTGACCACCTAGAGGGGTGGGATAGTGAGCATGGGAGGGATACGCAAGAGGGAGGGGATATGGGGATACATGTATACATATAGCTGATTCACTTTGTTATACAGCAGAAACTAACACAACATTGTAAAGCGATTATACTCCAATAAAGATGTTAAAATAAAGCGCCAGACCTGAAGATTCTCAATAAATAAAAAAATAAACAAATAAATACAGCATGGAGATTCCTCAGAAAATTAGAATTAGAAATACCAAATGATCCAGAAAATCTACTTCTACCTATAAATCCAAAGGAAATGAAAACAGGATCTCAAAGACTTTTCCACTCCCATGTTCACTACAGCAATATTCACTATAGACAGGATACAGAAACAACCCAAATGTCTATTAACAGATGAAAGGATAAAGTATATGTGGTATCTACATACAATCAAATATTATTTAGCCTTAAAAAGAAAGAAATACTGTCATTTGGGACAGCAAGGATGTATTTATTCACATGTTTACGCACTCTTCCACAGTTATTTTTCCAGACACTTTGTTAGGTATTACGAATTTAAAGATGAATAAGACAAGGTGCTTGCCCTGGAGAATTTTATGCTTTAGTGGGGAACTGGATGAGAAAGTAAATACTTTACAGTACATTACAGCAATCTATGGCACAATGGTAAATTATATAATAAAGCCTTACATGAATTGTCTAGATGTTTCTAAAGGATTCAAATCTGACATTTGGAATTTTTGCCTTAAAATGCGTGAGTTTACCAGAGACAGGTAAGTTTTTTAGAGGCAACACATATCCTTAAATGCCAAGATTCTACACTTTTAGGATTTAGGAATATTAAAGCCTATTTCAATGTGTTTTCCCCCATCTGATCCTATATATAGTTTACTTTAAAAAAAAATCTGCTCTTAATTCATTTATTCACCCAAAGATTAATAGGAACCAAATTAGATCATAAAATATTTCAAGAATACATTAAGTTATTGTAATTGTTATCTTAAAAATTCAATTCAAATCCCACTAAAGCTTTCTACTTGGAAGAGTTTTTGATTCTTGAAGCGTGCGGATATTCAAAATTTTTCTAATTATGTATACATTTTGCCAATAAGTTTAAAATGGAAACATTTCCGGACATTTGATGTTAAGTCTTCTCCAGGTAACAAAAGTATCTTTTCAACAGTTTCTAGTAGTAACTTTTTATTTGAAACATTTTCCTTTTTTATAATAAGTAACTGAGTAATACCTTAAGATCAACAATGCTTTTAATATAATTTCCCATAAGAAAACTAGCTAACTTCGTGTGAAAATTTTAGTGTTCATTTTTTATACTATTACAAAATATTGAAAATATTATATTATAGCAGAAACTAACACAACATTGTAAAGCGATTATACTCCAATAAAGATGTTAAAATAAAGCGCCAGACCTGAAGATTCTCAATAAATAAAAAAATAAACAAATAAATACAGCATGGAGATTCCTCAGAAAATTAGAATTAGAAATACCAAATGATCCAGAAAATCTACTTCTACCTATAAATCCAAAGGAAATGAAAACAGGATCTCAAAGACTTTTCCACTCCCATGTTCACTACAGCAATATTCACTATAGACAGGATACAGAAACAACCCAAATGTCTATTAACAGATGAAAGGATAAAGTATATGTGGTATCTACATACAATCAAATATTATTTAGCCTTAAAAAGAAAGAAATACTGTCATTTGGGACAGCAAGGATGTATTTATTCACATGTTTACGCACTCTTCCACAGTTATTTTTCCAGACACTTTGTTAGGTATTACGAATTTAAAGATGAATAAGACAAGGTGCTTGCCCTGGAGAATTTTATGCTTTAGTGGGGAACTGGATGAGAAAGTAAATACTTTACAGTACATTACAGCAATCTATGGCACAATGGTAAATTATATAATAAAGCCTTACATGAATTGTCTAGATGTTTCTAAAGGATTCAAATCTGACATTTGGAATTTTTGCCTTAAAATGCGTGAGTTTACCAGAGACAGGTAAGTTTTTTAGAGGCAACACATATCCTTAAATGCCAAGATTCTACACTTTTAGGATTTAGGAATATTAAAGCCTATTTCAATGTGTTTTCCCCCATCTGATCCTATATATAGTTTACTTTAAAAAAAAATCTGCTCTTAATTCATTTATTCACCCAAAGATTAATAGGAACCAAATTAGATCATAAAATATTTCAAGAATACATTAAGTTATTGTAATTGTTATCTTAAAAATTCAATTCAAATCCCACTAAAGCTTTCTACTTGGAAGAGTTTTTGATTCTTGAAGCGTGCGGATATTCAAAATTTTTCTAATTATGTATACATTTTGCCAATAAGTTTAAAATGGAAACATTTCCGGACATTTGATGTTAAGTCTTCTCCAGGTAACAAAAGTATCTTTTCAACAGTTTCTAGTAGTAACTTTTTATTTGAAACATTTTCCTTTTTTATAATAAGTAACTGAGTAATACCTTAAGATCAACAATGCTTTTAATATAATTTCCCATAAGAAAACTAGCTAACTTCGTGTGAAAATTTTAGTGTTCATTTTTTATACTATTACAAAATATTGAAAATATTATATTATACTTTAAAGATTATACTTATTTTTTGTAATGAATACATCATGGAACCTGACCACAGAGACTGTGGATGGAGACCTGAATTCCATCCACACCCTTCAGTAATGACGCATCAAGTCTTCTCTTCCAGCTGGTGAGTGGGGGAAGAGGACAGAGAGGAGCAAGAAGGAGAAAAGGATTTTCAAATTTTTGCATTAAGTCCTGAGCAGAACCACACCTGAACAACATGTGAACCAACCATAACTAACTACATGAGAAGTCTGAGAAGTGAACTACAGTATGGAATTCTGCTCAAGTTTCAGATTGACCTCTGGATAGCAAGCATATAGAACGATTCAACTAAACAACACCATTAACCAACAGAAGCTACTGCATATTTATAGAATACTCTATACAACCACAGCAGAATACACATTGTCTTCAAGCTCCAATGGGACACTCACCGAGCCTGCTTATATAATATCTTGGGTCATAATAAAATTTTTAACATATTTCAAAGAATTGAAATCATACAGAATGTATATGTTTTCTGACCATAATGGAAATAAACTGTAAAATCAATAACAGGAAAATCTCCAAATGCTTAGAAATTAAACAACATACATATAAATAATCCATGTTAAAGAGGAAGTCTCGAAGAAAATTAAAGTATAATGAACAGAATGAAAATAAAACATATGTCATATGAAACCAAAGCAGCACAAATTATTTCATTAGAAAATAAAACTCTCAAATTAATAACTTAAGATTTGACAATAAGAAGCTAGAAAAGAGGAACAAAATAAACCCAAAGTAAACAGAAGCAGAAGGAAAAATATAACTGGAGAAACTGCTTTTCAAGCAGTTTCCTTGAAAAGACAAAATTAGAGAAGTTACTTATAATACATATGCCCAACAAATGGCATGTACCCAGAATATATAACAAATTCTTACACATCAGTAAGAAAAATACTGAAAAACTAGGAAGAAAATTGCAGAAGACTTGAACAATTACTTCAGCAGAGAGTATACAAATGGCTACTAAACAATGAAACAGCACTCAATGTTATTATTCACCAAGGCAAAGTTAGTTACAACAATGATTAGGTACCACTACACACTTTTCAGGATGACAACAAAGAAAACTGCAGATTTTGATGAGCAACTGGTACTCTCACACATTGTGATGAACTATAAATTGGCACAACTACTTTATAAAACTCTTTGACATTATTTATGCAAGCCAAAGAGACATTACTTATGACACAGAAATTCTAGGTACATATTCAACAGAAATGATGTATATTCACCTGAATTATTTACTAGAATGTTCATAGCACCCTCTCTCTTGCTCACTCTTTTTTTTTTTTTAGCCCTCTTTAAATTCCATCCCAAACTGGTAACTATCAGAGAGTCCATAAATCAACTGAATTAATATTTTGTGGAATATTTACATAATGACTTTCAAATAGTGATGGCTGGAATTAATTAAAACTACAGGCAACAACATGAATGGATTTCACAAACATAATGTTGAGTGAAAGAAACCAGACACAAATATTGCTTACTCTGTTTCCATTTATATAAAGTATCAAGACAAAAGTAATTTATGTTATTACAAGGAAAGATGATGATTATCCTTCGGTTAAGATGGCGCAAAGGTTAGTGATGTGAAGGATGCACAATGAGGACTATTATGGGATAATGCTATTTTTTTTCATCTGGTTGCCAGTACATGTGTTTGTTCAGTTTTTATACATTCATCATCAATCTGTACAGGTTTGATATGTATGTTTTCCTGTGTGCATACTGTATTTTCATTAAAGTTAACAAAGTATTAGGAAACAGATTCTGAAATCCCAGTAAAAGGTAACACGTCAAAATAAAGTGTGCTCCTTAAGGAATTTATGATTGGTTCAATATTTGCAAATGTATTAACATTAGTTCCCCATTACAGTAGATGCAAAAAGAAATGTTAGAAAACCATCCTGATACAGAGCGAAAATACTTCAACAAAATTCAACACTATCACATTAAAAAAAAAACCTGTAAACAATTAGGAAGTCATGTATATTTATAGAACATGATGACATATATGCACCTGACCCCAAAAGTTGGCAGCTTATTTCCTGAGAAAATATAGCATTCTTACTCTTAATAAAGGCCATCTTTGAAGATGGTGCTTAATGTGAAAGGCAGCTAAGCTTGCTTTTCGAGCCCCAAATTACATAGACTGAAACAGCAAGTCTGAGAGAGCACCAGAGCCAGGCACACTTTCTGAAAGGGTTAGTCCTTGAACAACCTAAAACCTCAGAGAAACAGAGAGCTCCTGTTCTCCATGAATGAATCATTCCCAAAGCAAGAATGGAACTGAACTGAGAACACTCTGTTATTTTTTTATTAAATTTAAACGTAAATGACGAGAGATGCATTAAGAAAAGTGTCAGGGCTTCCCTGGTGGCGCAGTGGTTGCGCGTCCGCCTGCCGATGCAGGGGAACCGGGTTCGCGCCCCGGTCTGGGAGGATCCCACGTGCCGCGGAGCGGCTGGGCCCGTGAGCCATGGCCGCTGA
>NC_041219.1:81930726-81941634 GCF_002837175.3 Physeter macrocephalus | reverse complement strand
GCCACAACAGAGGGAGGCCCGCATACCACAAAAAAAAAAAAAAAAAAAGAAAAGTGTCAGAGTGACACGTCTCATTCCTCCTTTACAGGAAGGAATACGAATCAATATAAAAATGCTTACAATGTAAAATTAAGCAAAACAAATGGTAATTTTTAATCATGATGATAATAAATATATCAAGTATGTATCACATGTATGTGCAAATATTTGACAATTTAAATTTTCTTATTCTTATGTTAGCACATAGTGCATTGCTTGCTACAGATCAGGCATTCAGTTTAAAAAAAAACTTTGAAGGACTAATAAAGAGGTTTTATTACAAGGATAGATAATAACAATCTAGAATCTCCTTAGAACCTCATCTCAATTTGCTCTATATTTATTTATCTTTTAAGATTAAATTTTCACACCTTGACTATCTCCCTGAAAGGCAATTACAAAATTTGAGGAAATGAGTTCACATTTGCAGATTTCCTTAGCAACCCCTCATCAAGCATGAGGAAATTGGAAAAGTAGGGAGCAGTGTATTCAAGTGATATTCAATTAAATGGAATGAATAATCACCTAGATCACATTTAATAAGTGGAAGGAGAAGGAAAAAGACACAAAATAAGTTCAAGGGAGAAAAAGATGTAGAAATGCAAAAACAAAATTATTCACAACATGTTTCTCCTTGTCTAATTTTCCTTTAAATTTTGAAATTTAATGATAAATTTCTAATTAGATAGTTAAGGGATTATAATAATTAACTGAGGCATAACTGAATTGTATTGTACTTTGGGAATTAGGAATAATGCTAAATAGAACTGGATCTCACGTCCGTCTCTTTTTCTACTTGCAACTTGTTTTGCTACCATTTTACGTTGTTTGAGCTCCCAAATAGGTATAATGATCCGCAACACTTTCCAGTGACTCTTTTCCAGGTGTATGTAGTCAGCTACTTCTCCAGGTTCATTCAACAAATGTTTATGGGTTGCTTTTATGTGTGATGCACTGGGCTATCTTCTGGGACACAAACAAAATATTTTTGTGGCCTGAAGAAAGGAATGATTTTATAAAGGAAATAGAAAAATAGAGTACTAAACACGTAAGCATCCACACCTTTTTTGACCACATGCTCTTTATTAACATTCTCAACATTCTCATGCAAATAGCACGTTTTCTTTTTCCATAAAGTTAGACCACCCAGGAAGAACAGGGACTATAACAAGCTATCAAAATATATTTATGAATATGCTTAACAATTTAAGTTAGTAGAATACGTGCTAATTAGTTTGCATGTACGTCCCATTCCAAAACATGACTTGCGCAAGGCAACAGGCACTTTTTTTTATTCTTATGCTCTACGCATAGCAGAATATGGTTCATAACAAATGTGCAATAAGTTTTTGCTACTCTTGGGGCATATCTATTCAATATTAATGGCATTAAAACATGAGAAGCAAGTGTAAAGGATGAAAGGAGAGAAAATGATGATCTGTCTACCTTTTCATATTTTTACCTAAAATTTGTTTATTGAAGAAATACTTATTGAGCACCTAATTAACATTTAAGGGAGAGGAATACAATAATGGTTAGTGAGTCTGAAAATAAATAATCAAGAAGATAGAAAGAAAACATTGTATGATGTAATAGGAGTTAATGGAGAACTTTAATTGAAATAAAATAGTTACTTCATTTGTGGCAGAGGGATATGATTCCAGAAGCCTGGAGCAAGGAATGGCCATTACCTGTATTAATCAAAATCTCTTGCTATTGTTATTTTTGTTGTTAATGACAGTAATTACTCATGGTTCAAAATTGAAAACAGCTACTTTAGGGAATTTGATTAATTCTAGTTGAAGAATCAGAAATTATTTAAAATGAGCACAATAAAACTGGCAATGGATTAAAATTTGAAAATGACAATAAAAAATGACAATGAAAACTTTCTGAAAACTCCATGAGTCTTCCAATCTTCTTGATAAAGAAATTTTTTCTTTCAAAAATATATGTAATCATGTGCCTCCTACCATTTTTTCCTCATTTTAAACTAAAATTGTCTTACAAAGATTACTTTGGTCTGAGTATTTGAGTAGTAAAAAAAAAAAAGCAAAACAAACAAACTCCAGAGTGATGTTTCTCTGCATTCCATGGATTTTTTCCAAGTTAGTTCTGCTGGAGATACTTCAGAACCCATTTCGAATCATGTTTACAGAATCTAGCAAGTACACATTTATGTAAAATCGGTGTACATGTAATTTAACAGTCATAAGCTAAGGAAGTTAATACTTGGTCTGCTTCAGGGTCACAAAGTAGATATATAAATAGATTTAATTATAAACCTATGTAGATATTTATAAAGAGGTTTAATTTAGGTTGCTAAGTATACATTGCTACAAGTTAGCAAAACTTAAATTTTAAATACACTGAAAATTGTATAAAATATTTAAATGAACCAGGTAGTTTAAGTCAAACAAATGGCAGTTATTGAATCTATCTCAGATAAAAACGAAGATAAGGCAGACATAGGTATAGGTATAAGAATAAATATACACATATAAGTATGGTATAGATACAGACAAAAAGAAAATTCCCACTGTAAAGTTAATTCAGAGATAAGCAACTAATAAGGAATTTTAGATTTCCAATAATATATTTAGTCAAACCAAAATTTATACACATGACCATCCACTTTGAATCACATATAAACCATACAAAAACTCCATGGGGCAAGTCTTAATTATCTATTTTACAGACAAGGAAACGGCAGTATACTAATTTAAAATTTTTTCTTAGGTTTCTCCACCTAGTTTCAAACTCAGAAAACCCATTTTCTGACTTTTTCATATTACATTATAACTCCAGATTAGCTTGTGTTGCCATCTGAATCAACCTTTTTAAACATTTCACCATAAAATATACTTACAATTTATATTTTTACACTGTGGTCTCTATCTTTTCTCAATCAATTTCTCTCACCCAGAAATCCTATATCCATTATGGTTTTATTTCCTAATTGTGAATTTTTTCCAGAGAGATGGAAACAGAGAATATGAGATACGCATGTACCCAGAATCTGACTCCATCAAATCTTAACAAGATTCTATATGTGTTTAAGAATTTCTTTTCCTTTTTAAAAATTAAAGCAATGTAAACACAGTTGAGACCAACTATCTTCCCTGATACATTTTCTGTTCTCTCTCTAAAGGTAGCTGGCTTATGATGTCTGTGCTTATCCATTCTCATGTATGTTTTCATATATTTACTAAGAATGCATGAATCTATGTGTATTGTCATGCACAGTTGGCAATTTATCTGAATGCTACCATGACGTTCATACTACCCTGCAGCTTCCTTTCTTAAAATTTAGATTCTGGTTTTGAAACTTATCCTTTTTGTATATGTAGTTATCATTCATTCCATTTGTGACAATACAATAATTTATCCATTCTTATGTTGAAGGCCATTTAATTTCTTTCCAATTCTTTCCTTTAAAGCAAACAATGTGGCAACGAATGCAGATATATTCACTCTCTTGTGCACATATGCAAACTTTCTCTAAGTCTTCAGTCTTAGTACTGTATTTTAGAGGCACATGAATTTTTCCAAGGATAGTTTAAGGGAATCGGTTTCCAGATAACCAAGTTCCCCATGTACACTTTTCTGAAAGCGATCTGTCTGAAAATGCAACTGTGTTATCATGCCAGAGTTCCTTTTTCAACTTGCTATTCAAACTTGTCCTTTTTCATTTTGCCAAGAATGGCATATTTCTGTTATTTTTCTGTTGAGAATTTTCAGATTGAATAGTGAGTGACATTTTTAATGAATACATTTTTCTATGTATATGTTTGCATGTGTTTTCTAGGTGGAAAGATACCTAACCATCTTGACTCAGTTTTGGTAACATTTTCTAATATATTTATTTCATTTTCAAATTTTATTAAATTATGTTTTCAGCTCACTTCTACCTTATTTTTGTCGTAAAATTATCTGAAAGCTGAAAATATATGAGAAATTAACGTCCTTTCAGTTTTTAGGTTTGCACCTTTCATGGATTATATACTGAATGTGCTCTTTTGCCATTCTGTAGAGGCAGAATCTAACTTGTAGATTTCTATCTGGTAGAGATACAAAGAATTTCTGTCTAGCAGGAAAAGTAATTCCAAAGTTTATAATTTATACCCCTATAAGACAATAACCAAAAATCTTAACTTAAAATTCCTATATTAAATTGTCTATACATACCCAGATCCTCAAATACACTTTGGACAATTTTAACATCCTAATGATTCCCTCATTAGTGGGTTGCATATAATCTTTTACATGTATTCATTTTATATTTGTATTAGAGTTAATGGTTTTATCTTTTTATAATTTATACTTTAATATCTCCAATATCATGTTAGGTCTCATGAGATGACTTTCTATTTTACTAAAAAATATTTTTCAAATGACTAACCTTTAATTTTGTTGATCACTACATTATATTTTTCTGCTTTTCTTGATATTTTTCCTAATTTTTTTTACTTGATTTTATCTTTAAACTTCTTAGATTGATCACATCAATATTTCTCATTAATTTTCAAACTTAATTATTTCTAAATTAAGTTTTTAAGGCTATAAATTTTATCTCACAAGTTTTGATTTGCATTACTTAAAAATAAAGAAATGCTTGTTGCTACAGGAACTAACAGGGATGGACTGCCTAACACTCAAAGAACCCTCTGTTCCTCTCTTGAGGACTTTTTACCTCCTTTGGGTTTCCAGATGCTTCTGTTGTCTTAAAATGCCAGTATCTGGAACACATCAACCACATTATGTTCACAACAGAAATATAGTATCTATATGTTGTTTATGGGTTAATACATATATATATTTACCCAGATAATATCTGATATATCAGATAATCAGCTAACAGCATGCTATCTAAAACTGAAATAATTTCACACTTTTTTCTTCACAGTTTAATAAATAAATAAAAATAAACTCATAGGTCCCATTAAAACTGATTCACTGTTTTTTCTGCAGGTTCAACAGAAGAATAGTTTGTTACGTCCACTTTTAAAATAGTGACAATCACTCCACAGGAGCAATGACTTATGCCAGTGGATTGGAGAGAAGAGGAATTAATTTATTTCACCATCCTCAATAGTTTGGAAGACAGAAGAGAGGAGTTCAGAAAGAAATTCAAATGTTAATAACAAAACAGAATTCCCACTGCTCATTCAATTTAAAGACCATAATATGATTGGATTGGCAAGCAGACGTATGAAACCTCAGTGAAATGAAATAATATGAAAATATAAAGTGAAGAGATTTCCTATAACTTGATCTATTTCTCTTAAATAGTTAATAATTGAAAGCCTTTAATCTTACAAAAAAACAAATTAAGCATTTTATGTCTCCACTTAACCCCAATTTAGAAAATGTAGTGGGAGAATCTAATTTTTGACAAGTGTAGTCATCTGAAACAGATAATTGTAATATTGTGAAGTCACATTATTAGAAGCAATATATATATAAATGAAAAATTATTCAGCTTTTGGCTAAAATCCTAGTCTCTTACACTGCTTACTTTAAAAAAGTAGTTTCTTATTTTCACTAATGCATCTATTTTTGATTGATCATTTCTATTCTAGGTTTCTATTCTATACTTTATAGCAAAGATTGATGTCTTCTGACAAGATGTAAAGTGGTATTATCGCATAGTTCTAACTGAATTTTATTTTTTAAATATGTAAAGCCAACTGAATCAACACCAACCATTAACTATTTATTTTCTGATTTTTTATAATGTCATTTATATTATGTAGCAATTCCACATATGATAAGGCCTGTTTCTGGACTATTTTCCTATATTATTTTACAAGTGCTATGTTTACATTGCTACAAGTTGAAAATATTTTTTTTATCTTTTAAGCACATTTATCCACTTGTTTCTAGCCTTCAAAATTCCCTTTATTATTCTCATACTCTCAATCCCATACGAAACTTAGAATCAATCAACTTCTATGAAAAAACGTTTGGTACTTTTATTGGGATAGCATTGAACATGTATTTTAATACAGTGAGAACTGGAATCTTTAATATAGTCTCATCCTCTAAAGGTTGTGTTTTCTTGCATTTATTCATGTCTGCTCTTGTATGGTTTTCTATAGTATTTTGAAATTTTCTCCTCAAAGGTTAAAAACAAATCTTCTATTACATCTATTTTATTATTAGTTTTTATAAGGAGTTGTGGCTGGGGTGCCAGAATGCTACTCATATGTCAATGCTTCAGTCAGCAATATTAATAGATTGGAGTTTTGTTAAACAATCACTTTGTCTAGATAAAAAGATATAGATTTTTTCCTTTCTAAAACATATACCCCTTTGCATCAATTATGGCATCTTATACATTATAATATTGAAATGAAGCAGGGATTGGGACATGTCTTCTTGTTTTGCCACTGTATTAGTCTGCTAGGTCTGTCATAAAGTACCACAGACTGAGTGGCTTAAGCAACAGAAATTTGTTTCTCACAGTCTGCAAGCTAGAAGTCTAAGATGAAGGTGCCGGTGTTTGATTTCTTCTGAGGCCTCTCCCCTTGCCTTGTAGGTGGCCGCCTTCTTCTCCCTGCATCCTCACAGAGTCCTTTCCTTTGTATGAGCATGCCCCAGCTGTCTCACTGCATGTGCAAATTTCCTCTTCATATAAGGACACCAGTCCTATTGGATTAGGGCCCACCCTAAAGACCTCGTATTGACTTAATTGACCCCATTATAAGCCCTATCTCCAAACACAGTAACATTCTGAAGTACTGGGTGATAGGACTTCAGTATATGAATTTTTATGATATCACTTATACATAGAATCTAAAACAGCTGAACTTGTGGAAACAGAGTAGAATGGTGATTACCAGGGACCAATGTTGGTTAAAGTATACAAGCTTGCAACTAGATGATAAGTAAGTTCTGGAGAGCTGGTGAACAGAATACCAATTATAGTCAACAATACTGTACTATATACTTCAAAGTTAAGATACTTCATATTAAAAGTCCTCAACACAAAAAAGAAATAATTATGTGATGAGATAGAGGTGGTAACTAATGGTGGCAGTGTGTAAGTATATCAAATCACCTTAAACTTACACAGTGTTATATGTCAACTGTATCTCTTTTTTTTTGGACTGAATTTATTTATTATACTGTGGTGAAATGAAAAAAATATAAAAATGTAAAATAGTTATCACAGAAATAAAATGAATGAAATGGCTATATATGAAAGCAGTTACCGTCCAAACACATCCAATTACTAAGTTGAATTCTTATCAACTGGCATAATGTTGTTCTCTTTTTAATGAAGCATAGTTGATTTACAATATTATGTTAGTTTCATGTACAACATAGTGACTCAATATTTTTAAAGATTATACTCCATTTAAAGTTATTACAAAATAATGACTATATTTCTCTGTGCTATACAATGCATTCTTGTTGTTTCTCTGTTTTACACATAGTAGTTTGTATCTCTTAATCCCATTCCTCTATCTTGCTCCTCCCCCTTATCCTCTCTCCCCTCTGGTAACCACTAGTTTGTTCTCTATATGTATGAGTCTGTTTCTGTTTTCTTATATACATTTGTTTGTTTTATTTATAAGTGATAACATAGAGTATTTGTCTTTCTCTGTTTAATTTATTTCACTAAACATAATACTCTCTAGGTCCATCCATGTTGTTGCAGATGGAAGAACTTCATTCCTTTTTATGGCTGAGTAATATTCCATTGTATATATGTACCACATCTTTAACCATTCATCTGTTGATGGACACCTAGGTTGCTTTCATATCTTGGCTATTGTAAATAATGCTGTTATCAACATTGGGGTGCACGCATATTTCTGAATTAGTGTTTTCATTTTCTTCAGATACATACCCAGAAGTGGAATTGCTGGATCATATGGTGGTTATATTTTTAGCTTTCTGAAGAACCTCCATACTGTTTTCCATAGTGACTGCACCAATTTACATTCCCACCAACAGTGTACAAGGGTTCCTTTTTCTTCGCATCCTCACCAACATTTGTTATTTGTAGTCTTGATGATAGCCATTCTGACAGGTGTGATACGGTTTTGATTTGCATTTTTCTTATGATTATGTCAATTATATCTCAATAAAAAATAAAAAAATAGAGAACTATAAAATTATATGTCAATAAATAATCTTGATGGCTATAATGATTTGAATTCTTAATATGTGCCAAACACTGTGCTTTATGCATAATGTTCATTCATAGTGTCCCACTCAACTTTGTCAATACATTTGGCTCGTACGTCCATTGTCCTAATTTTTCTGTTGAACAAAGCAAACATGCTTAGAGGGATTAAGTAATTTATCCAATGCTACCCAGCTACTGAATGCCTACTTCAGGCAATAAATCAGGAGTGTTAAGACCTTTGGGGAAATATATTAGGAGTGCTATATTATAGACTCCTTGGGCTCAAGAAACTTATAATCTAGAGAGGGGGAAATCATATTATACAATTTCATATTTACCAGAACAATACAGTATCTGTCAAAAATAATATAATGAAGTCACACAGGTGCTTTCTCTATCTTTAAAGCCCACAACACTTCTATACATACAATGAAATATTGTGCAGTTGATTTGTAAAACCTATTCAAAATAATGTAACAACTAAAAACCAATTTTGATAGTAAAATTCTGGTTTTATAAGTGAAAATGTTATTGTTATTTTACATAACGGATTTTCTGTTTATAAATATAATGATATATGTACAGTGTAGAAAATTTTAAAACACCAAAAATACACAATAAAAAGTAAAACCACATATAATCATGTTATATGCTTCCACTATGTCTATGAATTTATTTCTATAATTTTTAAAACTCATGTATACTTTATACTTTTTTTTTTAAACTCTTTTAAATTTTATTTTTATTTATTTTTGGCTGTGTTGGGTCTTCATTGCTGTGCACAGGCTTTCTCTTGTTGCGGTGAGCAGGGGCTACTCTTCATTGCGGTGCATAGGCTTCTCATTGCAGTGGCTTCTCTTGTCGCAGAGCATGGGCTCTAGGCGCGTGGGCTTCAGTAGTTGTGGCTTGCAGGCTGTAGAGCACAGGCTCAGTAGCTGTGGCACACAGGCTTAGTTGTTCCATGGCATGTGGGATCTTCCCGGACCAGGGCTTGAACCCATGTTCCCTGAATTGGCAGGTGGAGTCTTAAACATGGAGCTACCAGGGAAGTCACTACTTTATACTTTTCTTATAAAACATATAAAATTTATAAAGTTTTCTAATAATCATTTTTGGATGACATTTCCAAAAATATTTTTTGTATTAAAATACAGTAGTTTAATATTGCTATTATAGGTGAAGTTTAGGGTAAATATTTAATAAAGACTAAAGGGCTGATTAAAACATGATGTCAGTATCCCCTGTCTGTTGCTTCCAGAGGCCATCTTCTCTATTTGAATAGCCCCTTGAGGACATGATATCAAAAAGTAATCAGACAAGACACAGCCCCACAAAAATACAAAACTAGTAAATCTTGTAGTCTAGCAGAAAAAAATTGTCATGTATCTTCATTAAAGTTTTATATATTAACAATAAAATGTAGCATGATAAGAATATGGCTTTGTTCATAAAGCCAACTTCAGCGTAGGCTCTTGTTACGGCTTAAAAAAGATATATGAACAGTTTGAAGAAAATTACAGGAATAAATCTTTCTTGGCTGCCCCTAAGGCTCTGTAGATAGTTAAAAACAAGAGCACATGAGGAAGGAAACAGTATAAATTGCCTTGGGTTACTTAATCCTCCAAGTGAAAAGTCCTGTGATTTCACTGATATCATATTAGCATCACTAACATTTATCTTCACTGGCTACTGTATTGTGATTGACACTGTATACAACAAGGCTAAGCCTTAAGAAATGTTAATAAACCAAGCACAGAATTTAAATTTTATTAGTCATTCCTATTGCAGTGAAAGAGCTGGGAAAAAAAAAAAAAAAAGCCATATCCAGTCAAACCAGAGTTTCTGGAATATTTCGACAGGGCAGTTCCAGACAGTCATGGAATTGCTGGTTCTAGAAAACTGTTTTCTTTGCTCACCTACAACTGTCATGATTTTTAATCCTCTCAATTTTTAGGAAATGGAATTACAGAAATGTAATTTTATACTATTTTATTACATTGTTGTTATTTTAAACAAAGAGGAAGGAAGATTTGCTTCAACCCTATACAGTTTAAACACCTGGCTTACCTGGTGCCTGGCTGCTTGGGTTTAACCTCATTTCCACCTCAAATCTGAACTCTGCTTGCTACTTTGACCTTAAGTGAGTTTTAAAGATTTGCCTTCATATTTCCTCATCCTCTTGCTCACTCTATTTCTCACTCTGAATCTGGCTAATTGAGGTTTAACCTACTTGTTAAACTGACCCAATATTAGCAAATTCTGGTACCAACTGTTCCTGAAGCTCTATACTCCCCTACAATTTCAAAAGAAAAGTTAACAAAGGCACCTAAGGGTGGTAAAGAAGTACATTATTCTAGATTTCACCTAGTGTTTTAGATTAATGATATAGAGTTAAGCCTCCCTTCAACTTTAATTATATCATAGATTTGTAGATGCTGACTCAAGGTAGGTAACTGTCCTTCCACCAAGCAACAAGAGGTGATAGTGGTGATTGTTAGAATAATTAAAAATTAAATCACTCTCCTTTATTCTGAAATTAAAAAAAAAAAACTCAGAAGAACACCACTGTCTTTACTACAAGGTATTTTAAAATAGGGACAGGGTTTCTCTGGTGGCGCAGTGGTCGCGCGTCCGCCTGCCGATGCAGGGGAACCGGGTTCGCGCCCCGGTCTGGGAGGATCCCACATGCCGCGGAGCGGCTGGGCCCGTGAGCCATGGCCGCTGAGCCT
>NC_041219.1:81889637-81930289 GCF_002837175.3 Physeter macrocephalus | reverse complement strand
GAGCCATGGCCGCTGAGCCTGCGCGTCCGGAGCCTGTGCCCCGCAACAGGAAAGGCCACGACAGAGGGAGGCCCGCATACCACAAAAAATAAAATAAAAATAAAATAAAAATAAAATAAAATAGGGACAGATTTTAGGTTAGAAATACACATCTCTGTTAGTAACAACTTAACATGACACATAGAAAAACACCAAACCATGCTATGAAATTTATTAAAGTTCATATATGCCAAGACATCTATTGTTTGATTTATAAGAATAAGTAAAGAAAAACACATAAGATTCAAAGCCAAAAAAATATTGTTAAGGGCAAGTCAGGAAAACTTTCTAAGGTTCAGTTGAATCATCTGTAAAATAAAGACACTGGATGTTCTAGATCAATGTCATTATTAAGGAAGCACGAAAATAGGTTTTAAGGGCATCAGATGAAAATAATACAGTTTATAAAAATCCAAAATGACATATTGAAAAGAGATTGTTTGAGGGAGTTCCCTGCTGGTCTAGTGGTTAGGATTTGACACTTTCACTGCTGTGGCCCGGGTTCAATCCCAGGTCAGGCAACTGAGATCCAGCAAGCCATGTGGGGCAGCCAAAATAAAAATAAATAAATAAAAGACTGTTTGACGTGCCAGATTATTCACTGACACTACTCTGCAAACATGTCTGTAAGTGAATATCACTTGCCCTCATTATACATGTAAATATATTTTGCAAGACATGCTTCACATGAAAGTCTTATTAAATGCACTCCTCTTTATTTAGAATAAGGGCAAAAGAATAAACTATTGTGTATCTTGACTACATATATCCAGTAAAGTTACCAAAAAAAAGAAGTGGGGGAATAAGATAGTCTAAGGAAGGAATAAAAATATCTCACCAGTTATCACATTAATTGTATAAATAAGTTATCAATGTCTTTTCATATAATGATGTATTTTGTATTAATGTCATCCTTTCTCACGGACTTGAATTAAGCAGAACTTTTACCAATGTGTTATACAATTTGTCTCAAATATACCCATGTACACAGATATACATTTATTTTTATTTGCTTTATTTTTTATAAGTTTGTTTATTTATTTTTGGCTGCGCTGACTCTTCGTTACTGCACGCGGACTTTCTCTAGTCCCGGTGAGCAGGGGCTACTGTTCCTTGAGTTGCACGGGCTTCTCATTGCAGTGGCTTCTCTTGTTGTGGAGCATGGGCTCTAGGCGCACGGGCGTCAGTAGTTGTGGCACATGGGCTCAGTAGTTGTGGTTTGCGGGCTCCAGAGTGCAGGCTCAATAATTGTGGTGCATGGGCTTAGTTGCTCTGCAGCACGTGGGATCTTCCTGGACCAGGGCTCGAACCCATGTCCCCTGCATTGGCCAGTGGATTCTTAACCACTGCATCCGCAGGGAAGCCCCATATATACATATATTTTTAATCACAGACAAATAGAAGTTAACATTACTGTGGCCATGACTGTTTCCTATCACCCATTCACTGAGTTCTTCTTCCCAGGAAAATGAGGTTCTTTGCCTCTCTATTGTCTGACATGTTTCACCTACATAGTAGGAGACAACCCTGCAATACACTATCTCTACCTTGCAACACGTATTTCCTTGGGGGAGATAAGAGTATTTCATAAATACAATTTCGTAGAAAGTTCAGAGCAATCTCAAGTCATTTGTATAATTTGTTTTCAATAAAAATGATATAATTTTATGCCATGAAGTTGAAATAACTTCTTAGATTTTTTTTAAAAAAATTCCTTTGTGTAATGTTTTCAGAAGCATCTGCTTTGATAGTCATTAGCTGTGCTTCTGGTCAAAAATACTCTCCACACATTGGTTGCTGGAGAGGAAGTTTACAAAAACCATAACCCATGACTCAACGAATATTAGAAAAGTGTTTCAGTTATCTATTGCCATTTAAAATATCCATATGGGTTTGTCAGTACAGCTTTTGAATGTAACAAATTAAAATCCTTACTTTGATTTAATTTGTGAACAGATGGCATGAATAGTCCTGAGTGATACACTGGGCTGTCCCTCAGCTTGTCCATACTTACTTACAGGATAGGACCCATCCTCCGATGGCTGATTATCTGCTTCATTTTGTAGGGAGGAAATTAACCTCTGGTTTCTAAGCTGATGACTCAGCAGGTAATATACAACTAACGCAAAAAAATTATTATTAAGAAAACAAAAATAATTATCCCAAAAAGGCACGGTCTTCAAATCTAACAAGACCAATTAAAGGACTAAATTGTTTTATTGGACCCAAGAGATAGAAGCAATTGTTTCAGTCCACTAGTTGGAATAATAAAGTTTGGGAAAAGAAATGAAAGTATTTTATTTCCTGGCATAACTAAATAAAGTGTGAAATTTTAAGTGATATTTTTCACATAATTCTACATATTAACCTGCCTTGAAATATACCCAGTTTAGGGAAAAAGGTTCAGTATGGTATAGCATGTATTTCAACTCCATGTGTAGATGTCACTTAATTCTTAATTGAAGGAAAGCCCTCCCTCCCCCAAAAAAAACACTAATAGCTAGGAAGCATAATTTGAAATTTAGAAGGCCTAATTTTTTTTTACAACATGAAAGTCACTTAAGCTCACAGATTAAACTGTTTCACAGTTTGAGTTACTTTAACAAGGGTCTTTCTTGATGTGGTAACATATCTTAATGTTGGCAAAAATGTAATCTTATAAGGAATGTGCTTGGTAAGACAATTTTATTTTATTGCTTTGAACAAATAGAACTATTTGGAAGCATTACTATAGTAGCAATTTGTAGAAAAATGTATACTTATAGATACACAGCACAAAAGGTGTGGAAATAATGGATACCAACATGCAAAAAAAAAAGAATCTAGATATGGAACTTTCCTCTTTCACAAAATTTATCTCAAAGTGGATCACACACCTAAAAGGAAATGACAAAACCATAAAATCATAAAATTTCTAGAGGATAACACAGGAGAAAAATGTAGGTGACCTTGAGTTTGGCAATGAGTTTTCAGATACAACCCACAAAGCACAGTCCATGAAAGAAAAAAGTTGATACGTGGAACTTCATTAAATTTAAAAACTTCAGCTCTGTGAAAGATACTAATAAGAGAATGAAAAGACAAGCTAGAGTCTGGGAGAAAATACTGCAAAAGACACATCTGATGAAGTATATGTATCCAAAATACAAAAGAATTCCTAAAACTCAACAATTTAAAAACAACCTAGTTTTTAAAAATGAGCAACAGATCTGAATAGATACTTCACCAAAGAAGATGTACAGATGGCATAACCATATGTAAAGATGCCCAACATCATATGTCATTAGGGAACTGCAAAGTAAAACAACAATGAGATACCACTGCACAGCTTATTCATAACTGAAAAACTTGGAAGCAATCCAGATAACCTTCAATAGGTGAATGGATAAAATAAACAGTAGTACATCCATATAATTGATGGAATATTTTTCAGTGATTAAAAAGAAATGAACTATCAAGCCACAAAATGACACAGAAGAAACTTAAATGCATATTGCTAAATGAAAAAAGTCAGTCTGAAAAGATTACATACTGTATGATTCCAACTATATGGCATTCTGGAAAGAGCAAAACTATAGAGATAGTAAAAAGATCACTGGTTGAAAGAAGTTTAGAAGGAACGAATAGGGGGTGCACAGAGGATTTTTAGGGCAGTGCAACTACTTTGTATGATACTGTAATGGTTGACACATGACATTATATGTTCGTCAAAACCCATAGAATGTACAAAAAAGAGTGAACTTGAGTTAATAATAATGTATCAATATTGATTCATCACTGTAACAAATGTACCACACTAAAGCAACATGTTATAACAGGGGTAACAGAGGGAGATCGGGGGTGAAGAAAATAGATGCGAGCTTTCTGCACTTTGTTTAATTTTTCTGTAAACCTAAAACTTCTCTAAAAAATAAAGTCCATCAATTTAAAATGTATTAAATCAGAGATGAGTAAAATTGAATTTAACAGAATGGCTGTCAATCTAGAGCAATATATGACGAATATCAAAAGTTTTTTTAAAGAAGTCATGATAAATCACAGAGATTTCGTCATAGTTAATATTTTAAAAACCCAAAAGTTAAGAGAATTCAAGTTCAATAACATCTGTTCCACTCATCCAATGCTTTGAAAATCAATGTCTCTTTTACTCATTTACCTGAATGTATCAATACAAGGAAGATAAACCAGGTGACTTATCATATGAATCCTCCATTTATTCACTCAAATATGAATAAACCACATGTTATTAAATGGTCTAATAAGAGAAAGAAAAAGTTAAAGAGCGATTATAGAGAAGTATGGCATACCAGATAGACTTTAGAGCCTTCCATAAAAGAGAAATGGGACAAAAATGAACCATACAGTTTAATTTACTGATGAGCTCTAAGGATTGATCAAGATTAACCTCCCATTAAAATGATATGAAAATTAAAAGTGGGTGCACAGTGATTTATAAGCATTTACAAAAGGTAGGGATGCCTACGGAAAACGCTTGCTGAATGCTGGAAGGATGGTTAAACTTTCTGCAGAATGCAGTGACCCTGGCCCCAAACACACACAGATCCTCTTGGGTGAAGAAACCACCAAAAATATCTGCTAAATAAGCCAAGTACAAGCTCACAATCAAAGATAAAAATGTTTAGGTGTAGACTCTTACAGACTTTAGGTATTCTAATAATATACAGAATATGAAATAACTGAGTATAAAATATTTTTTAATAAAAAATAAAGTCACAAAAATGAGCAAGCTAAGCTACAATAAAAAACAGCCAGACATGAAAAAGCACTGCATAGAAGTCTTAGAGTTGAAGAAGCTGTGTGTGTGTATGATTACAAGTGTGTATATAGATATATATAATTATATATATATTAGAGACAATTGATGCTAAAATTAATGAATTGGAAAATGTACTTGAAGAATTTGACTTTACATATTATAATTTAATTAAGTTGTATTAAATTCTAAGTTCTCTTTGTTTGGAAACAGAGTATCTGGTTTGTTTAGCAGTCAGAGTCAGAAAAGAAAGGAAACAAATTCTGATGGTACATCAAACATTGGATCATAGAAATTCCCCCCCCCCCCAAAAAAAATCATTGCCAAAAGGAACAGACGTCTCTCTTTCTTAATTCAATATTCAGCAAGTAGACCTGAGAACAAGCGGTAAAACTAGGAAAAATTGGCTTACTCCAAGTCAGGGTGAATACAGAAAAGACTAAAAGGGCACAGCAAAAGTCCTGATCACTTCAGAAAAAAACAAAAAATAAATTTTCAGGGTGAGGATTGTACTGAGGAAAATCTGCTACAAGTCAAATCCAACTTTAATAGGCAGAATCAGTTGTCAAAAAAGAAAAAAAAAAGATGGAAACAGAGTTTCAGAAGACACAGATCTCAGAACAGTGGATGAGGCTGCAAAAACAGCTGTATTTTTAAACGTCCCGAGGTGTAAACAGTCAAAAGAGCCACCCAGACACCCTTCAACTCCCACCCAGGAAACTGATTTCGACAGATGTAACATAAAAGAACTGCTAATAAAATGTTATTAAAAAAAGAAAATTATCTAAATGACAAAGTTACACCAAAAAAACAGGATGATAATTGAGAAAAATAATTAACCTAACATTACAAAACAAGCTATAATATGAGAGAAATCAGCTTCAGATAACCAAAAATCATAGGAGAAGCTGTGGCATAAGGATAGATAGTACAAGCTGAATAAAAATAAGGGTAGCATTAAGACTAAATAAGAGAGGTAAATGTGCCAGAATAGTATGTAAATGTTATATGCTCTGCTGAATAGATACAATCCAACTATCAAAAACTGGGAGAGAAAATGGAAATAAATATATTTCAACATCTATTGGGAAAAATTTCACTCTAAAATGTATTTCCTTTCACAATTTTCTTGGCTATTACTGTGTTTTTTTTACCTTTCTTGTAAACTTTAGAATCATATTTCTAACCTTTAAGAAAAACTCTATCATATATTTGATAAAAACTTAATTGGAATGTCATTACATCAATGAATAATGTAGTTAGGTAATAACGCCTTTATAACATTTTTTCCAATTAGCCATGAAGGTGTCATGAATCTCTATCAATGTAGTATCCCTTAATGAACTTTAGTATCTTTAAATTTTTTCTGCATAAAGTTCATGCACATCTTTTTGTTGGAATTTTTCCTATGTACCTAATTTTTTTGGTTACTGCATAAAGTGTATTTATAAATTGCAATTTTCTTTTTGTGGTTGATATGCAAACTACAACTAAAGTTTGTATATTAATCTTGCCTTTAACTCTCATAAGTTTCAATAATTGAACTGTATGTCCTTTTTGATCTTCTGTTTATAGACAACTATATCATGTACACATTAATATCATCTGTGAATAATGACATCTGTGAATGATGTCATTCATCTGTGAATAATGACAGTTTTAAAATTTTCCCTTACAATCCTTAAAACTTTTTCATTTAAAGATGAAAGAAAATAAAGATAAAATATCAGATGAAATTAAAAACAGAAAAGCAATAGGTAAAAGTGGAATCCAAAGCTAGTTAGTTGAAGACAGCAATAAAATTAACAAAGCTGTGACCAGAATCATCAAAAAAAGGGAAAAAACACAGAAATAATATGAAGGGACATCATTACCGAACCTAAAGTCATTAAAAGGCTAAAAAGAGGACCTGTGCCAATAAATTTGATAACTTAGATGAAATGGAAAAAATTCTTAGAAAAATGTATCAAAATTCCTCAAGAAGAGTCAGAGAACCTGAATACACATATACAAACACAAACACACACACAAATTAATTAAATGCTTGGTTATAAAACTACCTAAAATGGTTTCCCTGGGGAATTCTACCAAAATTTGGTTTAGAAAGATACCCACTCTACACAGAATCTGCCAGAAAACAGAAATGAAGGAAACATTTTTCAATTAATTATTTGAGGTTAACATCACCATATACCAAAAGCAGACAAAAAATATTAACTGAAAACAGAATCACAGTTCAATATCCCTCATGAGTACAGACACAACATCATTAGCCAAATGTTACAAAATTAAATCTAATATTAAAAAAAGAAAATACATTATGAGCAAGTTGAGTTATTCCACAAAGGAAAGCTATTCCACCATGCAAATATCAGGCAAATGTAATTAACCATAAGGTAGCTAAAGCAACAGAAAAAACTATGTAATTATATTTCTACATGCAGAAAAGCATTTGAGAAAAATCAAAGTCAATCATGATAAAAACCTTCAACTATGGAAGAGAAGGGAAATTCCTCAAGTTGATAAAAAGCATTTACAAAAATATTACATGGTGAAAGACTGAATGGTGAAAGACTGAATGTTTTTCCCCCAATACCGGAAACAAGCAAAGATGTCTATTTTTATACATTTCCCCGAAAGTTCTAGCCAGTATAAAAAGAAATTAGAGTTATGCAAGTTGGAAAAAATGTATATATGTACATATGTATATGTGTGTGTATACATACATATAACTTTATAGATTATTATTTATAAATTATTTTAGATTACTAAGATTATTCATGTAAAAAAGCCTAAGAAAACTATAATAAAATCTATTTAATTAATAAGTGAATATAACAATGTCTCCACATACAAGGTCAATATCATTTTTAAAAATCTGGGGCGGAGTCAAGATGGTGGTGTGGGAAGATGCCGAGTTAGCATTCCCCACAACTAGGGCACCTGCCGGCTGCTGCTGGGGAACCCTGACACCCAAGGAGATGGGAGGAACCCCCAAGGGACCGGTAGGACATGGGGAGACTGAGGGGAGGGAGAAGAAGTGGAGGCCAGACAGGATCAGTGCCTCTGAGGCCGGGGAGATCAGGAAAGGCAGGTGGGAGGAACTGGAGAGGAGCGAGGGCGTTTGCCCCACCCACTCTGGCCCAGGGAGACTGCTGAGCTCCCAGGCCAGTCCCCTGCCCTCCAAGGCCACCCCATTGTTGTCCCCCACCAGGTCACACTGATACTGGGGGCACAGGAGGGAGGCTGGGGAGATCAGGAGAGGCAGGTGACAGGAGCCATCCAGGAGAAGCAGGAGAGTAATAGAGGGTGTTTGCCCCACCCACTCACCCAGGGAGCCTGCTGAGCTCCCAGGTGAGGTCTCCCGCCCTCTGAGACCAGGGGTTGGGGGGCACGCCTGGGGCCCTTCTGTTCCTTGAGACTAAGCCCCACCTCCCACAGCACCCAGGGCCTTTTCAAGCCCTGTGGATCCTAAGCATACACCCCGCCCACCACCCAACTCTTGCCCTTGCTTAGGCCCTGCCCTCCACAGCCAAGGCCTTTCTTCCCCTCCCCTTTATTTTTCTCCTTTTCCCCCCTCCTCTTTTTTACTATTGTGGTACTGAGGTACCTCGCAGTTGCTGATTCATCTACATTTTTATTTCTGTATTCTTTCTAACATATCTGTTAGTTTCCTAGTCTAATTTTATTTTTTACTTATTGTTTTTTTTTTTTTTGGCCACCCCATGCAACTTGGGGGATCTTACTTCATGAGCTGGGGGTCAGACGAAGCTCCTCCAGAGGGAGCTCCGAGTCTGAACCACTGGACTCATTTAACTATTGTACTGAAGTACCTTCAGTTGCTGATTCATCTACATTTTTATTTCTGTATTCTTTCTAACATATCTGATAGTTTCCTAGTCTAATTTTATTTTTTACTTATTGTTTTTTTTTTTTTTGGCCACCCCATGCAACTTGGGGGATCTTACTTCATGAGCTGGGGGTCAGACGAAGCTCCTCCAGAGGGAGCTCCGAGTCTGAACCACTGGACTCATGGAGAACCTCAGACCCCTCAGGGGAACATTCCTCAGGGAATATTCATCACAGTGAGGTCTCATGGAGGTCCTCAGGTCAGCACCAGGACCCAGCTCTACCCAACAGCCTACAAACTCCAGTGTTGGAAGCCTGAAGCCAAACAACCAGTAAGACAGACACACAATCCCACTCATAAAGAAAATTTAAAAATGAGGGGGCAAAAAAAAATGTCACAGATAAAGAAGCAAGGTAAAAACCTACAAGACCAAGTAAATAAAGACGAAATAGGCAATCTAACAGAAAAAGAATTCAGAGTAATGATAGTAAAGATGATCCAGAATCTCGGAAATAGAATGGAGGCACAGATTGAGAAAATACAAGAAATGTTTAACAAAGATCTAGAAGAACTAAAGAACAAAGAGAGATGAAACACACAATAACTGAAATGAAAAATACACTACAAGGAATCAGTAACAGAAAACCTGAGGCAGAAAAACAAGTAAGTGACCTGGAAGACAAAATGGTAGAAATAACTGCCAAGGAGCAGAATAAAGAAAAAAGAATGAAAATAATTGAAGACTATCTCAGAGACTCTGGGACAACACTAAATGCACCAACATTCGAATTGTAGGGGTCCCAGAAGAAGCAAAGAAAAAGAAAGGGTCTGAGAAAATATTTGAAGAGATTAGAGTCAAAAACTTCCCTAACATGGGAAAGGAAATAGTCACCAAAGTCCAGGAAGCATGGAGGGTCCCATACAGGATAAACCCTAGGAAAAACACACCAAGACACATATTAATCAAACTAATCAAAAATTAAATTCAAAGAAAAAGTATTAAAAGCTGCAAGGAAAAAACAAAAAATAACATATAAAGGGAGCCCCATAAGGTTATCAGCTGATTTTTCAGCAGAAACTCTGCAGTCCGGAAGGGAGTGGCAGGATATACTTAAGTAATGAAAGAAAAACCTACAAGCAAGATTACTGGTCCCAGCAAGGATCTCATTCAGATTCAATGGAGAAGTCGAAAACTTTTCAGACAAACAAAAGCTAAGAGAATTCAGCACCACCAAACCAGCTTTACAACAAATGCTAAAGAAACTTCTCTAGGTGGGAAACACAAGAGAAGAAAAAGACCCATAGACGAACCCAAAACAATTCAGAAAATGGTAACAGAAATATACATATTGATAATAACCTTGAATGTAAATGGATTAAATGCCCCAACCAAAGGACACAGACTGGCTGAATGGATGCAAGAACAAGGCCCATATATATGCTGTCTACAAGAGACAGACTTCAGACCTAGGGACACATACAGACTGAAAGTGAAGGGATGGAAAAAGATATTCCATGCAAATGGAAATCAAAAGAAAGCTGAAGTAGCAATACTCGTGTCAGATAAAATAGACTTAAAAATAAAGACTGTTACAAGAGATGGAGGGACACTACATAATGATCAAAGGATCAATCCAAGAAGAAGATATAACAATTATAAATGTTTATGCACCCAACACAGAAGCATCTTAATACATAAGGAAGGGCTTCCCTGGTGGCGCAGTGGTTGCGCGTCTGCCTGCCGATGCAGGGGAAACGGGTTCGTGCCCCGGTCTGGGAGGATCCCACATAAGGAAAATGCTAACAACCATGAAAGGAGAAATCAACAGTAACACAATAACAGTAGAGGACTTTAACACCCCACTTACACCAAAGGACAGATCATATGAACAGAAAATAAATAAGGAAACACAAGCTTTAAATGATACAATAGACCAGATAGATTTAACGGATATTTAGAGAACATTCCGCCCAAAAGTGGCAGAATACACTTTCTTCTCAAGTGCACATGTAACATTCTCCTGGATAGATGAAATCTTGGGTCACAAATCAAGCCTCAGAAAATTTAAGAAAATTGAAATGGCATCAAGCATCTTTTCTGACTACACTATGAAATTGGAAATCCATTTCAGGAACAAAAACTGTAAAAAACAGAAATACATGGAGGATAAACAGTCCTCTACTAAATAACGAAGAGATCACTGAAGAAATCAAAGAAGAAATAAAAAAATACATAGAAACAAATGACAACAAAAACATGATGACCTAAACCTATGGGACGCAGCAAAAGCAGTTCTAACAGGGAAGTTTATAGCAATTCAATCTCACATCAAGAAACGAGAAAAATCTCAAACAATCTAACCCTACACTTAAAACAACTAGAGAGGGCTTCCCTGGTGGCACAGTGGTTGAGAATCCACCGCCGATGCAGGGGACACGGGTTTGTGCCCCGGTCCGGGAAGATCCCACATGCCGCAGAGTTGCTGGGCCCATGAGCCATGGCCGCTGAGCCTGTGTGTCCAGAGCCTGTGCTCCGCAACGGGAAAGGCCACAACAATGGGAGGCCAGCGTACCACACACACACACACACACACACACACACACACACAAAACTAGAGAAAAAAGAACAAAGAAAACCCAAAGTCAGTAGAAGGACAGAAATCATAAAGATCAGAGCAGAAATAAATGAAAGAGAAACGAAGAAAACAACAGCAAAGATCAATAAAACGAAAAGCTGGTTGTTTGAGAAGATAAACAAAATTGATAAACCATTAGCCAGACTCATCAAGAAAAAAAGGGAGAAGACTCTGACACTGCAGAAATACAAAGGATTATAAGAGACTACTACAAACAACTATAGGCCAATAAAATGGACAACCACAAAGAAATGGACAAATTCTTGGAAATGTACAATTTTCCAAGATTGAATCAGGAAGAATTAGAAAATATAAACAGACCTATTACAAGCAATGAAATTGAAACCATAATTAAAAATCTTCCAACAAACAAAAGTCCAGGACCGGATGGCTTCTCAGGTGAATTCTATAAAACATTTAGAGAAGAGCTAACACCGATCCTTCTCAAACTCTTCCAAAAAACTGCAGATGGAGAAACACTCCCAAATTCATTTTTCAAAGTCACCATTACCCTGATACCAAAACCACAAAAAGATATTGCAAAAAAAGAAAATTATAGACCAATATAACTGATGAATATAGATGCAAAAATCCTGAACAGAATACTAGCAAATAGAATCCAACAGACAATTAAAAGGATCATACACCATGATCAAGTGGGATTTAACCCAGAGATGCAAGGATTCTTCAATATATGCAAATCAATCAATGTGATACACCACATTAACAAATTAAGGAATAAAAAGTGTATGATCATTTCAATAGATGCAGAAAAAGCTTTTGAGAAAATTCAACACCGATTTATGATAAAAACTCTACAGAAAATGGGCACAGAGGGAAACTACCTCAACAGAATAACAGCCATATTTGACAAACCCACAGGAAGCATCATACTCAATGGTGAAAAACTGAAAGCATTACCTCTAAGATCAGGAACAAGACAAGGATGTCCACTCTCGCCACTGTTATTCAGTATAGTTTTGGAAGTCCTAGCCACGGCAATCAGAGAAGAAAAAGAAATAAAAGGAAAACAAATTGGAAAAGAAGTAAGACTGTCACTGTTTGCAGATGACATGATACGATCCACAGAAAATCCTAAAGATGCCACCAGAAAACTTCTAGAACTAATCATTGAATTTGGTAAGGTTGCAGGATACAAAATTAATGCACAGAAATCTCTGGCATTCCTATACACTAACGATGAAAATTCTGAAAGAGAAATTAACAAAACACACCCATTTACCATTGCAACAAAAAGAATAAAATACCTAGGAATAAACCTTCCTAAGGAGGTAAAAGACCTGTACTCAGAAAACTATAAGACACTGATGAAAGAAATCAAATATGACATAAACAGATGGAGAAATATACCATGTTCTTGGATTAGAAGGATCAATATTGTGAAAATGACTATACTACCGAAAGCAATCTACAGATTCAGTGCAATCCCTATCAAACTACCAATTGTATTCCTCAGAGAATTAGAACAAAAATTTTACAATTCGTATGGAAACATAAAAGACCCCGAATAGCCAAAGAAATCTTGAGAAAGAAAAACGGAGTTGGCGGAATCAGGCTCCCTGACTTCAGAGTATACCACAAAGCTACAGTAATCAAGACAGTATGGTACTGGCACAAAAACAGAAATATAGATCAATGGCACAGGATAGAATGTGCAGAGATACACCCACACGCATATAGACCCCTAATTTATGACAAAGGAGGCAAGAACGTACAATGGAGAAAAGAGAGCCTCTTCAATAAGTGGTGCTGGGAAAACTGGACAGCTACACGTAAAAGAATGAAATTAGAACACTACCTAACACCATACATGAAAATAAACTCAAAATGGATTAAAGACTTAAATGTAAGACCAGACACTATAAAACTCTCAGAGGAAAACATAGGAAAAAAACTCTTTGACATAAAACACAGCAAGATCTTTTTTGACCCATCTCCTAGAGTAATGGAAATAAAAACAAAAATAAACAAATGGGACTAATGAAACTTAAAAGCTTTCCCACAGCAAAGGAAACCATAAACAAGACAAAAAGACATCCCTCAGAAAGGGAGAAAATATTTGCAAATGAAACAACAGATAAAGGATTAATCTCCAAAATATACAAACAGCTCATGGAGCTCAATATCAAAAAATCAATCCAGTTAAAAAATTGGCAGAAGACCTAAATAGACATTGCACCAGAGAAGACATACAGATGGCCAAGAGGCACATGAAAAGATGCTGAACATCACTAATCATTAGAAAAATGCAAATCAAAACTACAATGAGGTATCACTTCACCACAGTCAGAATGGCCACCATCAAAAAAATCTACAAATAATAAATGCTGGAGAGGGTGTGGAGAAAAGGAAACCCTCTTGCACTGTTGGTGGGAATGTAAATTGATACAACCACTGTGGAAAACAGTATGGAGGTTCCTTAAAAAACTAAAAATAGAACTACCATATGATCCAGCAATCACACTACTGGGCATATACCCTGAGAAAACCATAATTCAAGAAGAGACTTGTACCACAATGTTCACTGCAGCACTATTTACAATAGAATAGCCAGGACATGGAAGCAACCTATGTGTCCATTGACAGATGAATGGATCAGAGGAAAACATAGGAAAAAAACTCTTTGACATAAAACACAGCAAGATCTTTTTTGACCCATCTCCTAGAGTAATGGAAATAAAAACAAAAATAAACAAATGGGACTAATGAAACTTAAAAGCTTTCCCACAGCAAAGGAAACCATAAACAAGACAAAAAGACATCCCTCAGAAAGGGAGAAAATATTTGCAAATGAAACAACAGATAAAGGATTAATCTCCAAAATATACAAACAGCTCATGGAGCTCAATATCAAAAAATCAATCCAGTTAAAAAATTGGCAGAAGACCTAAATAGACATTGCACCAGAGAAGACATACAGATGGCCAAGAGGCACATGAAAAGATGCTGAACATCACTAATCATTAGAAAAATGCAAATCAAAACTACAATGAGGTATCACTTCACCACAGTCAGAATGGCCACCATCAAAAAAATCTACAAATAATAAATGCTGGAGAGGGTGTGGAGAAAAGGAAACCCTCTTGCACTGTTGGTGGGAATGTAAATTGATACAACCACTGTGGAAAACAGTATGGAGGTTCCTTAAAAAACTAAAAATAGAACTACCATATGATCCAGCAATCACACTACTGGGCATATACCCTGAGAAAACCATAATTCAAGAAGAGACTTGTACCACAATGTTCACTGCAGCACTATTTACAATAGAATAGCCAGGACATGGAAGCAACCTATGTGTCCATTGACAGATGAATGGATAAAGAAGATGTGGTACGTATGTACAACAGAATATAACTCAGCCATAAAAATAAATGAAACTGAGTTATTTGTAGTAAGATGGATGGACCTAGAGTCTGTCATACAGAGTGAAGTAAGTCAGAAAGAGAAACAAATACCATATGCTAATGCATATATATGGAATTTTAAAAAATTGGTACTGATGAACCTAGTTTGAGGGCAAGAATAATGATGCAGATATAGAGAACGGACTTGAGGACACAGGGTTGGAGGGGGAAGCTGGGGCGAAGTGAGAGTGGCATCGACATATATACACTACTGAATGTAAAATAGTTAGCAAGTGGGAAGCGGCAACATAATACAGGGAGATCAGCTCGGTGCTTTGTGATGACCTACAGGGTTGGAGAGGTAGGATGGGAGGGAGGCTCAAAGGAAGGGGATATGGGGACATACATATGCATATGGCTGATTCACTTTGTTGTACAACAGCAACTAACACATTATTGTGAAGCAATTATACTCCAATAAAGATCTATTTTTAAAAATCTATTTCTACGAACACACAATGAAAACCTAGAAATTGAAATTTGAAAAATCAAGAACATTACAACTGCACCAAGAAAACAAGAAATACTCGGGGATACATTAAACAAAATATTTGCAAGATCTGTAAAATGAAAACTGCAAATACTGCTGAAAGAAGTTAAAGACTTGAATAAATTGAGAGACACTCCATGTTCAGGGATCAAATGACTCAATATTGTTAAAATGTCAAATTTCTCCAAATTGATCTATTTTTTCAATGCATTCCCAATCAGAATCTTTGTAAGTTTTTTTTAATTGACAGGATTATTTTTTAATTACTATGTAAATACAATAAAACTTGAGTAATTTAAAGGATTTTATAAAAGAAGAAAAATGTTGGAGAACTTGCACTACCTTTATTTAAGACTTCACATAAACCTACATTAATCAAGAGAGTATGATAAATGCATAAACATAATAATATTAAACAAATAACATAATGGAGAGATCAGACAATAGTCCCATGCATACAAGGTCAGTTGATTTTTGACAAAGATTCTGTATCCATCAGTTTTATGTGTCAGCTCCCTTAGGCTCTAATTTCCAGTTACTCAATTAAAAAATAATAATCTAGATGGAGTTGTAAAAGTTATTTTGCTGATGTGATTAAAGACCATAATCAGTTTACTTTAAGTAAGGGAGATTATGGTACATAACGTGTATGTGTGTGTGTGTGTGTGTGTGTAGGTGGGGGGACCTGGTTCAATCAGGTGATAGGATTTAAGAGTAGAACTGAGCTTCCCTGAAGAAATTCCACCTGTGGACAATAGCTTCCACTCCTCCTGGAAAGTTCCAGCCTGCCTTTTGTGATGACCTGTCCTCAGGATTTAGAACTCACCTTGCCAGCTTCCACAATGGCGTAAACCAATTCTTTGCAGTGGACATCTTAATATATATCTCCTCCAGGTTTTGTTTCTCTGGTTGAACCCTGGCTGATAACAGATTTTTATACTGGAAATGGTTCTAAAGGAACAGATTCTTAAGGATGAATTTTCTGAATTGGTTCTGGTTTTCTGGAGTTGGTTCTCTAATATGATCGTTTTAAAGGATTAATGATTCTATTTCCAGTAGTAAACAAGACACTGGTAATCCATGGTCAAGTTTTCATCGTCAGGAGAAGCTGCCCTTATACTCCTACATAACTTTGTTGGTCCTGCTTTGCCTAAAGAAACTGTAATGACCTCCCCTGAAATAGCTGCTTTGTAAGGCATTGCTGATTATCCTCGGGATCTATACCTGTCACTCTTCTTTGCTTCTAGATCTATAACTAGGTTGAAGTCTCAAGCAGGATCCAAAGGGTAAGGTACAAAATGTGACCTGTATGGAAGTGCACACCAAAGAATAGCATGATTTGTTTTCCATTTATAAAGACAGAAATCTAGGGAATATGTGTGAGTGGATCTTACGCTTACGTGATCATGGTGGAAGAAAGATAAAATCAGAACAGGTTGAATTTATTGATATGAGCCCACTAAGCAGGGATTATAGATTTAATGTTTTAGCTCAAGAAATTAGAAAGGGCTAAAAGTAGTTTGGTTGGTTGGCTGAAACATGGATCCAAAGATGGCTTAAACTAAATGAAGCTGAAATGCTAGAACTGCCTTGGTATAGGAAGGTATCCAAAGGCTCAGGGAAATTAATGTGTTAGAGTGTATCTATCATGTAAGACCTACTTATCCATCCTGGGACAGTCCAGAGGACACAGCTTTTACCATGACTGTAAGAAATAATTTTGTGAGGGGAGTCTCAGCACCTCTGAAAAGCTCTGTGGTCACTCTTTTCTGTAGGTCAGAAATAATGGTGGGAACTGCTATCATTGAACTGGGATCCCTAAATGCAGTGGAGACAGTGGGATCCTGGAGTGGCCGGGGCCAGTGGCAGGACTTAATCACCAAAGGTGAGGTGGGTGGGTTACCAAAACAGACAATGAAGTCAAAGCAATAATCAAAATAATCTGACTCGCTAGTTGATCCTGGTATTCCTAAAGAGAACTAAGCTACTAAATTTTTACTTGATCTGAGTAAGAAGAGTTCTAGGTTTCACAAACAGAAGTCTAGCTTGAATCAGCAAAAGAGAGAGCTGTTTTTTTAATCAAGTTCCAGACTGAGCCAGTTAACAGACTCAGAACCACTTGAATGAAAGGGGAGGTACATATGTGTGTAAGTGTATATTATACTTTAGAATGGTCACAAATATGTTCATGACATAAATTCATATATTGCCCATTTTATTTCTGATATTTTAAATTCCCTTAGCGTAACCTTTTGTGTATCCATGATAATAATCAAACAAAGACTTATAAAATGCATGAAGTGTTATGTTCAGTGAGCTGTGAGCCCAAATACTGGCATGCACTGAGCAGATGAAAAATATAACAACGGGTAAAACCCTAAGTATCCAAACTTCAGTATTTCCTCACTGAAAATGAATATGGAAAACAGGACAAAGGTTTTTTAGATGATTTCAAGGAGCAAAAGAAAGTGTCATAGTTAGAAAGATAAATCCACAATCAATCGCAGGCATTGTTTCTTCAGAGAATGACTTTTAATGTACAGTTTGAAATCTATTCGGTTAAAATGAAGTTTGGTAATGCATATTTTTATTTGCTTTTCTAAAATATGGGCATTGTTCATGCTCAAATGTGCCGGAAAAAATATCTGAATTACATGTGTGGCTTTATACTTCCTGGAATCTTTTCATAGATAATTTATATAAATCAAAGGTGTTTATATGATAATACTAAGGATTGGATGTAATTTATGTAATTATCCTACATTAATAATCTCTAAGGCAATACAGTTCAAGAGAAATTTCAGTGAAGACAGAAGATGGAAATGTTCTATACCTGTGCGGTCTGACAGTTTAGCCTCGAGTCACAGGTGGATATTGAGCACTTGAAATGCGGCTAGTGAAACAGAGAACTGACTTTTAATTTTTTTTGTTTTTAATTTATTTAACTATAATCTTAAATATTCACTTGTGGCCTCTGGCTACTGATCCGTATTGGACAGTACAGCACCTAGTCTGTGAGGGGTGAATGTACAGGAATAATTCAGAATTACATATTAAACTAAAAAAAATGCTATTTCCTAAGTTGTATTTTAATTGACCCAATACTACCTCCTGCCCACACACAAATACACACATATACAATTACATGCATCATTCTTATTCATGCAATCAGTAATTCCAGGTATTAGGTAAAATTACTCATGGATTTTCTTAAAATCTGTAAGTTATTTGAGTTGAGAATGACAGGGTCCCTACTTAGCAATAGAAATATCCTTTTACTCGCTGATATATTTGATATATTTTAGGTCACAGAAGTGTTATATTCTTATAGCTTCATTTCCTGTACCAAACTATCTGCTTGAAATAATTTTTTATCTTGGGATATTACTTCTACACTTGTAGTAGATTTACACTGATCATTTGTCTAGCCACATGCTCATCTGTGGTTCCCTCTGTTGTACAATCATTGCAGAAAAGCAAATTATGGTGCTGAAGCCACAAGTCTCTGTAGTTACCTCTGGCATGAATACTTAAGGAAGGTGAACCATTTTGGATATTCAGCCTGTGATGATGAATTAAAGGAGCTCCACCTGATGTGCTTAAGGAATCAAATCTTTGCCCAGGGCTTCTTCCATATAATGTACTAACCAATTAGGTACACCTACTATTTATTGCTATGACATTATTTGTATGCCGAAGAGTAACAAATGCTTTGTGTATAAAAAGGTACAGAGAAGCACATGTAAGCAGATGCAAAATTTAGAAATATTATCAAAACATAGAACTTGCCTGCTGTGTACTTAATCCACTTAAAAAATATGTCAACACAAATCATTCTCTTCTATTACTTTATTTGTTTATCTTTGTCATGTAGTAAACATTGGAGTGAGCTGGGTTGGAAGAAATAGTTATTTTTCTGTTTCAGCACAGGGAATGTAGTTTGCACTGGATTTTTCACTTGAAGGTATACTGTGGGTAACTGATTCCCAAGTGTTTTCTGTGAATACTTATATTTCAAATTAAAGTATAAGTTCTGGAACGACATGAACCGTGTCTTACATTTATTCGGGCTTCAAATCATTCTTGGTATAGTTTGGATTTGCAACTTCATTTAGATAAACATAATTCTACCAATATTGAGAAAATAACATGTGTACTATGACAATTCCTGAAAGAGAGGGGAAAACAATAAATATACTGTGAATGAATAAGTAAACACTAAACACTATTCAGGCACTGGGTACACAGAGGTGAAGTACACAAGCATGACACTGATCTTTACTTAGTTAAAATATAGTAGTTTAGAAGACAACACTTCATAAATCATCACCCAAAAATAACTTTGATCAGAGCTATGAATATAAAATATGAGATACTATGAAAGTATGTAATGAAGAATGAACTAGACTGGGTGAGTGTGATAAAGGGTGGGGACAAAAGCTCTCCAAGAATAGCCTATTGGAAACTAAACGCTGATTAAGGTAAGACCTAAAAGGATTAAGAGGGAGTTCACTGTCAGAGAGTGAATGGTATAATTATGTGCCAAAGTGAGCAAAGAACACAAGCAAAGGCCCTGAAGGCACATTTCAGGAACAGAGAAAAGGCCAATGTGGATACAGTGTAGTAAACAAGGTTGTGGTGACAGAGGATTATGCTGGAAAAGCAGCTGCTCAATATAATGCAAGAGCTCATGAGTCATGTTAAGGACTTTTAACTTTAAATTGAAAGAAAGAAAAAACAATGAAAGAGATTTAAGTTCAGAAATGACAAAATACAACTTACATGATTAAAAAATCATTCTGTTATGGTGAGGGAGTGCTTGATAGATTTTTAGTAAGCTATTGCAGTGTGCTGGAAAGAGAGGATAAGGGCTGGGACTAAGATATACTTTCAGCAATGATACAGTGATTTGAATGAATCTATTTCAGAGTATAAAATGATAAGACTTGACAATTAACTGAATGTCAGAAATGAAAGGAAGATAGCAATTTTGACTTCTAGCTTTCTGGCATGAATAACTGGATTCATGGTGGTGCCATTTACTGCAATGAGAGAAGACTAGAGAAGGAAAAAAGGACGTGGGAAATACCGTTAATTCAACATTCCAGTAGAGACTACAAGGTGGTAGTATGATACACATTCACAGTGTAGAAGGTGGTACTGAGATGGAAACAACAGATATGATACCTGGCAATGTATAAACAGCATATAAGCCCAAAGGAGTTGAAAACACTGCTAACATAGAGAACAGAGGACAAAGAATACAGTACCTTGTATCCAGTACCTTGTATCCAGCTAAGATGAACCCCAATATTTTATGTCAAATAGAAGAGAAGACAACAGAAGCAAATAAGAGAGAAAAGGAGGAAAGTAACACATTATCATGATTATAATGCTACCGAAGCTGAGGAAGGAGTGTTTAAAAAAGAATACTGGTTGAAATTCTTTATTTCACGAAATACAGTAAGATGAGGACTAGAAAATAGCTACTGCATTAAGCAACATATTGGCAGTGACTTTAGTAGTTGCAGCCTTGCAGAGTAGAGGGAACAGTAACAAAGACTGCAGTGAAACAGTGAGTGATTGGGAGGCATAGAAATAGAAAAAATATGTATAAACTATTTTTTTCAAAAATGTTAGCTGTGTAAGAAAACAGAAAGATGAAGAAAACTGTATAGCTCAAACAGTTTAATTTTATTTTTAAGATGGGAGAAAGTAAGGTATGCTGAAGGAGAAGAGCTAATAGATAAGATGAGGCTAATGAAACAGGAAAGAAAGACATTAATATTTTAAGCCTTAAAGATAATGAGAGGAAATATAATGTGGAAGACAGGGAAAAATGTGTACAATATGGGAATTTAACAGATGCAGAATGGAGGAGTTAATTACTGGGCTCCATGATACGTAACCCAGGACACTTGGAATGCATCACAAAATGCAACTTATGTAAATCCATGTGTAATGTTAACAAACAACAACAAATGAGGAGTAAGGTAATAGAAATGAAAAAAGAGTGGAGCGAGAAGAAACAGAGAGAGACTGAGAGAAAGAGAGAGAGAGGGAGGAAGGAAAGAAGGAAGGAAGAACTAACAAGCAGATCAGAAAGAATCAATGTAAGGAATACCCAGCTTTTTCCTATGAGTGACTTCTGGGACAGTTGGAATCTATGGTTTTTTCATGTACTATCAAGAAAAAACATTAGTATTTCTCTTTAACATCCATTTGTAAGGTCACAACCCAAAATCTTAACCTGGTCCCTTCCTCAGCTCCAGATTTCCCTATTAATAATTCAAAAAAAATCATAATAGAATACTCCTGCAGTGTATTGATTGTGACCCCATCAAAATAATATGTCCAAATACTAACCCCATTTATATATGAATGTGACCTTACTTGGAAAAAGAATCTTTGCAGATGAAATTAAATTAAGGCTCTTCAGATGAGATTATGCTAGATTTAGGATGAGCCCTAGTTCCACTGACGTGTGTGTGTGTGTGTGTGTGTGTGTGTGTGTACAAAGGTGAGAGGGATTTGACACAAAGAGACACACAACAAGAAGGCTTTGTAAAGACGTAAAGACAGAGGCAGATGTTGAAGCTGTGCTGCTACAAGTCAATAAGTAGCAAGAACTGCTGACTACCTCAAGAAACTAGGAGAGAAGCATGCAACAGATTTTCCCTCAGAGCCTCCAAGAACCAAACCTGCCGGACAACTTGATTTTGAATTTCTGGCCTCCAGAATTGTGAGAGAATTGAAGAATTGATGTACACTGTTTTAGGCTGCCAAGTGTGTAATAGTTTGTTATAGCAGCTCTAAGAAAGGACTACGAATCTAAGTAATCAACTGGAGCACACTAAGCCTGCCTATTGTGATCATTTCTATCTTCATCCGGCTATAAATCCTTGTGAGCAACTAACATAATTAAAGAGCAGGGAAGGGTTCTGGAACCATTTACTTTGAGTCTTCCTAGATGTAGCAAGAGGAAGCATGGAACGGTGCTCGGCCTCACAACACCTAAAGGGCAAAGAACATCATCTACTCCCTCAAATTTCCCTGTATCTCATTTTACTTCTCCCATACAGAGAAGTACACACTGAGGGCATGAAAATGTTTTTATTCCTGTATATGTAACAGATGTGCAACTTTAGGAGATAGATAATAAAGATCGGGATCCCAGATAATAGAATTTTTCTGGATGGCAACTGTTGACCAAGACTCAACAGGGTTTTGGGGGTGTCTACTCCCTAGGCCCTTCTTGTGTTTGTACTGAGTTTGCTTGCCTGATCATTCAATAGCTTTGTAGGTCTCTATAATAACAACCTAGAGTTACTCAGCTACTTTTTCTATGTTTCTACCAGCCTTTGTTCTCAGGGATGTCTACCTGTTTTGTCTTTTTTTTCTTTACTTTTGGGAAGGATGAGGATAAAGCCCTGAACTAATATGTAAATAAGCCAATAGTAATTCCCAATCTATAAGGTAATATCAAATCTACTACCCTGTTAAAGCCAAATAAACAACAATGAAAAGTTACTTGAGTATAGTGTGAAACAACATGCATGGGCTAAGAAACTTTCTGCATCACAAGGAAAGAATGCTTGTCCTCTCTACGGTAATTTTTTTTTAATATCTAATGAGACAGACCTGTGTTCTGACATTTTAATAGAGGCTGAAGAAATGAAGAAAATTATTTCCTTTCTTAAGAAACTCTGATTTCAAGATGATTTTTCAACAGACTTCCTGTCATTAGTGAATTAATTTAAAAAATTCATCCTTCACATCAAGATAGTTGTCCTTCTTGTTCATTGCTATATCCCCTGTATTTATAGTAGTTCTTGGAATATTATAGTGTACAATATATATGTAGTAAATGAATAAATTATGTTTTTTTCTATTATCATTATTGAATGATTAAACTAAAATTAACGGATGTAGGGCAGACTTAGAAACACTCCCAAAGCCATACAGAGATCAACTGACAAATGGTGGAAGCCTCACTTGTCAAGGGGCCTAAGAACAACCTCTGATCGAATACTGGCTAAACAACAACCCACTCTGACCCAGAAGAAACTCCAAGGAGCAACTTAAAAATAAAATCACACAGATCCCTGGAAGACAGGAAGACTGTGAATGTGCCAAATGATAAGGCCTCTCTGAGTGACTGAAGAGGAGAAGTCCAACCTATTAGTACCTAGCTGAATGGGGCGGGGACAAAAACATAAATTCCTTGAACTGAAATAGCAGGCTACAGGACACACACACATAAAAGCTAAAAACTAACTAGCTAAGGCTGTTTAAGCACAACCTTTGACCACTAAGTAGCTTATTTTTTCTTTTTTTAACCCGGGGGTGACTACTACATAGCCAGGCTGAAAAATAACATTATGGGGGAAAAAACCCTGAATATTTGAGACTGCACATTGTGAGAACTTGAATTCACAGAATTAGCTCAGCCAAAACACTAAACAAATAAATAAACAATCAAGCAAATAACAGCAGCATTAATACCTGTCGGGAGAGGAGGAGGATATCATTATCTGCAGTTTACCTCAACATATTATGTAAAATATCCATTTTTTTACCAAAAATATGTGAAACATGCAAAGAAACAATAAAGAGTGACCAATACACTGGAAAAAGAGCAGGTGGTAGAAGCTGCTTTTGAAAGGGCCTAGATGTAGGACTTAGACAAAGACTTCAAGGCAGCCATTATAAATATGTTCAAATAACTAAAGGAGACCTTGTCTAACGATTAAAAGAAGGTATGATGACATCATACATAGAATATCAATAAAATATAATTGTAAGTAATTATAATTTTTAAAAAGCAAATAATTTTAAAAGAGCAAAATGAAAAACGCAGAATTAAGTACAATAACTGAAAAGTTCACTAGGGGAGCCAAGCAACAGATTTGAGGTGGTAGAAGAAACACTGAACTGTAAAATCAATAAAGGTTATATAATCCAAAGAAAAGAGAAAGAAAATAAAGAAAAATGAAAAGACTCAGAAATATGAGACAGTATTAGCCACACCAGCTTGCATATAATGTGACTAGCAGGAAAAAGGAAAGAGACAAGGGGACCACACACACAAAAAAAAAAATCAAAGAAATAATGGCTAAAATTGGCTGAAAAGCATTAATCTACATATTGAAGAAGCTCAACAAATTCTGAACAGGGTAAATGCAAAGAGAAAATTCTCTAAGATTAGGAATAAAACAAATATGTCCAACTCTCAATACTTCTTTCAACATTGCTAACTTACAACTCAATAACAAAAAGAAAAATCATCTAATTTTAAAACAGGCAAAGATTTTGAATTAAAGTTTCTCTTAAGTCGATGTGCAAATACTAATGTGCACATAACATGGTTTGTAAATCAAGCCACACTGAGATATGATTATATGTCCTACAGGATGGATGAAATAAAAAAGACAGTATTGGTGTAGAAGTGGAGAAATTGCAACCCTCACACGTAGCTGCTGCTGAGAATGCAACGTGGTGAAACTGCTTCAGAAAACTCTGGTAGTTCTTTAAATGTGAAGCACAGTTTCCATAAAACCCAGCAATTCTACTCCTAGCTACACATCCAAGAGAAATAAACACATATACGCACATGTACACATACACAGACACACACAAACATGAAAACTTGTACATGGATAATATTGGCCAAAAAGTAAAAAAAAAAAAAAAAAAAAAAAAAGTCTATCAACTGATGAATGGATAATTAAATATGGCATACTGATATAACTGAATGTCATTCAGCAATAATAAAGATCAAAGCACTAATACATGCTACAACACGAATGATCTTTGAAAACATTATGCTAAGTAAAAGAAGCTAGCCACAAAAGACCACATATTGTATTTTTCCACTTATATGACACAGACATAATAGGCAAATTCTTAGAGACGAAAAGTAGATTATTGGTTTCCTAGGGCTAAGGGTGCAGGGACAGAGAATGACTACTAATGGGTACAGGATTTCTTATAGGGGTGATGAAAATGTTCTGAACTTAGATTACAGTGATGGTTGTCCAAGACCATGAATACACTAGAACAAATAATGTGACTAATGAAACCTAATATAAGAATAAACTATGAGTAAATACATAATATAATAATATAATATAAAGTAGGAGAAAATACATATAATCTTAACATGTAGAAGGCCTTTGTAAACTGAGAAACTTTAAAGAATATCATTTAGATATTTAACTAGTAAAGAATTGTAATTTCTATACAGCAGAGAAGAAAAGCCAAAAATCAAGGGAAAGAGTGTATTAGTTGGCCTTAATAATTTCACAAATGAAAGTTTATGCCTTAACAATTACCTTTTGCTATAATTTAGAGAAAATATTAATGTTCCTAAAACGTAGCTATTATATATAAAATATGACTCTCCATCATATAAGTATAACTTTAGTTTTTACAATTAAATTTAATCAAAGTAATGTTTCCTATATATAAAACAACATCTCACTATGGAAATATATGCATCTTCATTTACCATGTAAGTTAAACAAAAATGTTTCATTTAAGTAAATTTAACCTTTTACAAAAAAAACAAACAAACCTGTAAATCACTTTCAGAAGCAGAGAACTACACTGAAGCAAAAGGAAAAGATTTCCTCCAGGGTCCTAGACTATTTACAAATGCTCTTTTTATGGAAGGATGTAAAGTGAAAGTGAGGTGCCTACAGGCATGAAAGACTATGACAACTTGGCCCTAATTCAAACTAAGAAGAGTTTGAAGAAAAAATCATCAGAGAAATTAGAAATATAAACAAGAAAGCATAAGTGCTCCAAATGAGTATAATTTCCTCTAGAACACAGATATATAAACACTTATATGTGCAAATTTCCTTGAAAGTGTTATTCAAATAATCCTAGTGATAGGCTATAGTCTACTGCTCTGGACATTTATTCTAACAACTCTTTACATAAGATACAGTAAAGTGTTTAATCTGGTAGCACACCTTGCTAGTTTTTATGAAAATAGAAAACTTCTGTTTAATAAAGATATATACTATGTTTATACTAGAGTACACTGTGTATAAAGTTGGTATATCAGGAATTTTTAATAGGTTATCCTTTAATGGACTATTGCTTAATTTCCTTCTATCTGGATTTGCTGTTTATGCTTTTAACCTTCTATTTTTAGAGGATGACATGCCATAAAGTTACTAGATACATAGCAAGACTCCAATTCAAAATTTCTTAGAAAATGGAATACTTCAGACAGAGGATTCATTATTCATCCATTCATTACTTTTAAAACACTTAGGTTGCTTTAATTTATTCATCATTATGAACTCCTTATATTTGGTCAGATTCCATAACTATTTATTACTCTCACTAAAAAGAGACTGATACCATGTTTTAGTAACAGAATAGATCAATGTCTAGAGCAAGGCTGATCAATTTATAAAATCATGAACCTGAATTTGATTTAGTTTCTGTTTATGATTCTGTTGTTAAGGTTAAACACCATTTGTTAGCCTAAGAACCTCTGTCTTAATTAAAGCATCATTATGTGATGCTTTAATCAGAGTATTCAGAATGTCTAGTCTCTGCTGGGAATAATAATATAAAATATTTAATATGAGAATTTCTGCTTAAACTATCACTGGCTCCTACCTACGAAGAACTGTAATGTAAAAAAAAGACTAATCAATAGACAAGTGAGGGCTTCCCTGGTGGCGCAGTGGTTGAGAGTCCGCCTGCCGATGCAGGGGACACGGGTTCGTGCCCCAGTCGGGGAAGATCCCCCATGCCGCGGAGCGGCTGGGCCCGTGAGCCATGGCCTCTGAGCCTGCGCGTCCGGAGCCTGTGCTCCGCAATGGGAGAGGCCACAACATTGAGAGGCCCGCGTACCGCAAAAAAAAAAAAAAAAAAAAAAAAAGACAAGTGAATAGAATTAAATGACAGGCAGATACACAGGGCCTCAATAAAAATGCAAATTTATTTTCCCTAGTGTTGACTTACAGATAAACCTGGATTTTACCTGAAGAAGTTATAGTAGTATTAAATTTCTAATACAATAGACTAGTTAACAATGTAGGGACTATTATGATTAGTCATAATAGTCTTTTTAATTCAGATATTCATGTATTAGAAAGGCAAATTGTGTTTTTTATTTTAGAAGAGTTTTTTAATGCCTTTTTTTCTCCTTGTAAAGTACAGACATTGAATACTTGTCTCCACATGTGTAACAACAACTTGAGAACAGAAGAATACTTGTTTTCTTATTTAATACACTTTCAGATACTACAGGCAAATTCTTTAGTAGTTTAGCTAATAATAGAGATAACAGTATTTAAATGTTCAAACCAAAGTTTTCACATGGCTGGAAAGAGATATTTTAAACTTCAAAACGAATATGATTTGGAAAGGCAAGCTTAATGGAGACCTAAGAGTAGATACAGGATATTCAGCAAGCTCTACTAAGGAATTTCAAGTGAGAAGTCTCAAAACATTTACTGTATTTTAAAGCTGCCTCAGGAAGAAATCAAGATTGTTATAATCCATGTATGTCCCCAAGGTACCCCAGCTAGTCAGACTACAAAAGCCAGGAACATGGAACCTGAGGGACTGAGAAAGAAAGGCAAGAATGGGAGTAGGAATGGGAGGAGGGTTTATAAAGATCGTGAATGCTATTGAGAATGGAGACATGCAAGCCACAGTGAAACTCTCTCATAACAGGACTGGAAACAGTCATGGTGTAAGAAGTCGTTGTGGACCCAGCTACCTGTAACTCATTTTTAATATTCTGTGGCTTAGTTTCTTCTGTGCTTGTTTTCTCATTTATAAAATGGGGAAGATAACACCTTCTCCACAGGGTAGTTTTAAGAACTGAATATGTGTAAAGCATTTACATTATACCTGGAACATAGCATTTATGGGCCCAATAAATGTTGTTTATGATTATTCATAATAATTTTATTATTAAAAGAAGAGGAACTTAGGAGAGAACCTTATAATGTATTACAGTACACACTTATAAAGCAATATAAAGTTGGAATCAACACATGAGCCCCAAATAACAGAAAATAGCTGAAAAATCACATAGTCAAAAGTACTCTGGGAAGTTTCTTAGAGAAGCAATGGAGACTAATGCTGCATCTTTTAAGAAATACCATAAAACCACTGTTGAAATACAAGACTGTTCAGCTAAGTATCTGATACAGTATTTTAATAACCAAATGGCATCCTAGTCGTCCCACTAGATTTTAGAAAAAAAAGATGAGTTTACCTTATAGTGAGTATTTTACCATACCAAAGGGTACTGTCTCTGCTATGGTACTTTATTTTTAACAACAAAATACTGTCTAGAGAAGACACATATGTTGAAATGAGCTGTGGAGATGGTATAAACAGGAGATTAAAAACTGCAACATTTATTAACTTATTATTCCTAAGGGTATGACCTCATTATTTTAAATGTTGTGTATTTTTGTAAACATGTCCTATAAACAATATTTGTAGGAAAATTCAGTAATTTGCTATGATGTGGAGAACATGGGAAGAATGAAAAACAAAACCACAAAAACTAAAAGAAAAATAAAAACCACAGTATTAAGATATATGAGTCAATTATCTATGCAGTTCTCTGTCTCACAGATTCTCTTTCTTCAAGCCTATCACATCAAATCAGAGCCACAGAACTAATAATGAACTAACAATGCTGCCTGGAGTCATGGATAGACCTAAAGTAACAAGTTTAGCCTCAAAATCTCTGACTAGGATGGCTCTGTTAAACCTAGGCAATATGTTAAGATCCAGGGAGCTTTGCAGTACTCTGGGGAGACAGGCTCAAAAAAGGACGGAGGTTAAGTTTTCTGCTAGCTTCCAGGATTTGATTTGAGAGTCAGAATTATTTTGATTTAACAGCTTTTTAAAAATAGAATATTCTTTGTGTCCCTAAATTTATGGACTGAATACCTTGCCCATCAGAACTTCTTATTGAGTCAGACAGGAAGGATGAATTAATTGTGTAACTAATGCCTTGACTGAAACTTCATTCCAAGATCTTTGAAAACTCCATGTGTCTGGAAGAGTGTGAAGCAAATGGACCCGTCACAAAAATTAAAGAACAAGCAAACAAACAAATAAGAAGGCAAGAAAACCAACAGGATTTTGACAAAATTGTTAAGAGTTTGTGTCTTATACTGCATTCCAATGGGGACAATACTGGCATCTTCTTCATTGTGTGAGACCATTCAAAACATCACAGGAAGTGTAAGTTCCCTCCTGTCCCCATCTTGTCACAACACACCAGCAGCTCTGAGATCCTTGATCCCAACTCACTTATCAGCAGAGTCAAACAAGTGCCATCTCATTTATTAACCTCACAGAGTGGATGGGGCTTATAAAGCCAGATGAAGAACTTTTGTATCTCCCGATGACAAGGAAGGCAGAAATGCAGCTCTGTGCACCATGTTTTCTTCAGAGAAATGTTTGTTTTATAAGAATTGATTCAGACTTTATTGAGTCTGCAAAGTGCCATTTGCTTTTGTGGAGATGAGTGTTTTGTTTGAGCTATTTCTCACAGGAGGTGAGAACCCAAAAGAGAGACAGAAGTGTGTAAGGATCTCTCTACATTAAATAAATAGAACAGAAGCTTCTGGCTGAAAATAGATGATTAAAATACATGATCCAGACTCCCTATCACAGTACCACTGACATGATCCTTCTTAAAAATAAGAATAGTAAGAGCTACACTTACATCAAGTGTTCAAGGATTCAAACACAAAATGAAGAAAAATAACAAAATTAACTAAAGGAACTAAAAAGGAATTAATAGAGTAAAATGTTTTACTTACTTCATTTTGAAACATACATTCTGATCTCAGCTACATGGTGGAGAATTGAAAAAAAAATTCTGCTTCAGCTTGGGTTAATTAAGGACCTGAAGAACCCTGAGACCAGAGGAGTTGCAACCAATCTGGCTTTTGAAACTAGAGAAAATAATTTTTGCATACTTCTGTTGACTGTGTACAGATTTGAACCAGGCAGAACAGGGTGCACACACTCTGGTATGGAACTGGAGGTGGATGTGAAAGACAGCCTTCTAGAGAAACAAGTAGGTAAGACTTTAATGGCAGTGGGGGCGAGTAGGCAGACTGAGATTTTGAAATCAAGCAGCTGGGAACTCAGAGTCTCAGTATTTGGAGTATTAAAACAAATGACGGCCTCATCTATACTTACTGGCTGATTATAAAAAGATTTGGGGTGGGGAAAGCTAAAGAAAATTTAATAATTGTGTTATGCCTCAAACAGGATAAGGTCAAACACAGATGAGATGGAGCCTTCAGGTAAGAAAAATCAATAGATCCAAGTAGGAGGAACTGGTGATACAGATTCAGGGGAAATGATGGCCAAGAAGGAATAGGAAGTTTATACGTACAGTGTTTATTTGTCAACCTGAAATGTTTGTACATTTAATAGGAAGTTAACCTATAATGTAATACATTTAATCAATGCATTCAAAGTTGATTATTAACATATCTGAAAATTTTAAGTCATTACTCATAGTTATGGTCATGGAGTGTATATGCAATGCATATTCTCTAGGTATATTAAAGGATATATATGCAGCATAGAATTAAAACACGTAGTAAACATATTTAGTAAGTTCAATTCTATTAATGCACTAAAATACACATAAACACACAGAGAGAAAAGGGTACAGTGAATTAACAGTCTGTATCATGCCATTTGCTCATTTTAAAATATATGTCAATTATGGGAGATTTCCAAAATTTAAAATAGTAATTTCCTAGTTTTTGTTTCAACTAAAATCTCTTTATTTTACATTCTCTAGATGTAATTTCACTTTAAAACTCATTTTTAGGTCCCATTTTTTTATTTTTGTTTTTATTTTCATTACTCTAGGAGGTGAGTCAAAAAAGATCTTGCTATGATTTATGTCAAAGAGTGCTCTTCCTATGTTTTCCTCTAAGAGTTTTATATTGTCCAGTCTTACATTTAGGTCTTTAATGCATTTTGAGTTTATTTTTGTATATGGTGTTTGGGAGTGTTCTAATTTCATTCTTTTACATATAGCTGTCCAGTTCTCCCAGCACCACTTACTGAGGAGACTGCCTTTTCCCCATTGTATATTTTTGCCTCCTATGTCATAGATTAGGTGACCATAGGTGCATGGGTTTATCTCTGGGCTTTCTATCCTGTACCACTGATCTATATTTCTGTTTTTGTGCCAGTACCATATTATCTCAATTACTGTAGCTTTGTAGTATAGGCTAAAGTTAGGGAGCCTGATTCCTCCAGCTCCATTTTTCTTTCTCAAGATTGCTTTGGCTATTTGGGGTCTTTTGTGTTTCCATACAAATTGTAAAATTTATGATTTATGTCAAAGAGTGCTCTTCCTATGTTTTCCTCTAAGAGTTTTATATTGTCCAGTCTTACATTTAGGTCTTTAATGCATTTTGAGTTTATTTTTGTATATGGTGTTTGGGAGTGTTCTAATTTCATTCTTTTACATATAGCTGTCCAGTTCTCCCAGCACCACTTACTGAGGAGACTGCCTTTTCCCCATTGTATATTTTTGCCTCCTATGTCATAGATTAGGTGACCATAGGTGCATGGGTTTATCTCTGGGCTTTCTATCCTGTACCACTGATCTATATTTCTGTTTTTGTGCCAGTACCATATTATCTCAATTACTGTAGCTTTGTAGTATAGGCTAAAGTTAGGGAGCCTGATTCCTCCAGCTCCATTTTTCTTTCTCAAGATTGCTTTGGCTATTTGGGGTCTTTTGTGTTTCCATACAAATTGTAAAATTTTTTGTTCTAATTCTGTGAAAAATGCCATCGGTAATTTGATAGGGATTGCACCAAATCTGTAGATTGCTTTGGGTAGTATAGTCATTTTCACAATATTGGTTCTTCCAATCCAAGAACATGGTATATCTCTCCATCTGTTTGTGTCATCTCTGATTTCTTTCATCAGTGTCTTATAGTTTTCTGAGTACAGGTCATTTACCTCCTTAGGTAGGTTTATTCCGAGGTATTTTATTCTTTTTGTTGTTATGGTAAATGGGATTGTTTCTTGAAGCTTTTGCACAGTAAAGAAAACCATAAGCTAGACAAAAAGATAACCCTCAGAATGGAAGAAAATATTTGCAAATGAAGCAACTGACAAAGGATTAATCTCCAAACTATACAAACAGCTCATGCGGCTCAATATCAAAAACAACAACAACAAAAAAAAAACCCAATCAAAAAACTGGTGGAAGATCTAAACAGACATTTCTCCAAAGATGACATACAGATGGACAAGAGGCACATGAAAAGATGCTCAACATCACTAATTATTTGAGAAATGCAGATCAAAACTACAGTGAGGTTTCACCCCACACTAGTTAGAATGGCCATCATCAAAAAATCTACAAACAATAAACGCTGGAGAGGGTGTGGAGAAAAGGGAACCCTCTTGCACTGTTGGTGGGAATGTAAATTGATACAGCCACTATGGAGAAGAGTACGGAGGTTCCTTAAAAAACTAAAAATAGAACTACCATATGACCCAGCAATCCCACTACTGGGCATATACCCAGAGAAAACCATAATTCAAAAAGACACATGCACCCCAATGTTCATTGCAGCACTATCTACAATACCCAGGACATGGAAGCAACCTAAGTGTCCACTGACAGATAAATGAACAAAGAAAATGTGGCACATATATACAACAGAATATTACTCCGCCATAAAAAGGAATGAAATTGAGTCATTTGTAGAGACGTGGATGGACCCAGCAACTGTCATATAGAGTGAAGTAAGTCAGAAAGAGAAGAACAAATATCGTACATTAATGCATATATGTGTAATCTAGAAAAATGGTACAGATGAACCTATTTGCAGGGCAGGAATAGAGACGCAGACATAGAGAACGAACGTGTGGACATGGGGCGGGGAGGTGGGATGAACTGGGAGATTGGAATGACATATATACACTACCATGTGTAAAACAGATAGCTAGTGGGACCCTGCTGTATAGCACAGGGAGCTCTAGCTCAGTGACCTAGATGAGTGTGATGGAGGAATTGGGAAGGAGGTCCAAGAGGGAGGTGATATATGTATACAAATAGCTGATTCACTTCGTTGTACAGCAGAAACTAACCCAACACTGTAAAGCAACTATACCTCAATTAATAAAAAAAAATCTTTAAATGAGTAAAAAGAAGTACACATGTACTTTTGGTCTAGAAAATCATTTAAAACCTATTTGCAGATGTAGAGAATGGACTTAAGAACACGGGGAAGGGGAAGGGGAAGTTGGGACGAAGTGAGAGAGTGGTATGGACATATATATACTACCAAATGTAAAACAGATAGCTAGTGGGAAGCAGCCACATGGCACAGTGCGATCAGCTCAGTGCTTTGTGACCACCTAGGGGGTGGGATATGGAGGGTGGGAGGGAGACACAAGAGGGGAGGGAGACACAAGAGGGAAGGGATATGGGGGTATAAATATACATATAGCTGATTCACTTTGTTATAAAGCAGAAACTAACACACCATTGTAAAGCAATTATACTCCAATAAAGATGTTAAAAAAAAAACACCTATACCCAATGACTGTTATTGTTTTGCCTGAGAAATGGGCATCATTCAGTGTGTCAAGATCAAAGACAACTCAAAAGAAAGGTATAAGGGTTTGCTAAACTACCTAATAGCAATTCTCTGCTTGCTTTGTGTGTCTATCATTTTACCTAATATACCAGAATATTCATGGACAACCTATGTTTCATAAGAAAAAAATCAATTACCCAGATATGTCTCAGTAAGACGGCACTTTCAGTTTAAATTTAACATGAATTAGTTTAAAGCTTGTGTAAGTAGTAAAAGCACAGCAATTCATAAAAACCTAGGAAAAAGATATTGGAAAGTATCATTCTTCAAGATCATACGTCCACATTTTCACTTGATGTACACATACATAGACAGCTGCCCTCTCTTTGGTTAGCAATAACATTGTTTTTCTTTTCTGTGAATATTAATTCATTTGTATGACCCATCTAAAGATGTATGTTGAAATCTTACATTCAGTGATCTATTTGGTTTTCACGCTAAGAATGAAACTGTGGTAGAGTTCAATGTACCAAAATCCAACTGCACAAGAGGAAAATGAGGAAAACTTGCTTAGCAGCAAAAAAGATCACTTTTGGGATTTAGGCAACAGTTAACTCAGTGATTAGACATGGTGATATATTCTTCTGGAACCAGCTAATGTTGCCCTAGATTACATTAAGAAAACTAGCATTTTTAGAACACAGAAGGTGATCAACTAACCCACTGTATTTTGCCCTCATATGTGAACAATTTAAATGCATGTCTTTATATCTTAGCAAACCAGGAGATAAGTACACTTTTATATTCTGATAGCATGGCCTTTCGATCATGTTCTAGGAATGGCCTAATTAGAGCTGTAGTTCAACTTCATATGGAAAACCAAACTGTTAACTCCTCGAGGTCATAGAGTATATAGTTTTTATATTTTTGTGCTGTAAGACCCTAATATGGTCTAATACACAGTATGTATCCAGTAAGTATTTACTGAAATGTTACAATTCACTTAAAATATGAAGAAATGAATATTAATTATGCTAAAGTCCAAAATATCATATGCACAGCTATGTTCTGTATATTATTTAACAAGTTCACAAATTTAATATTTGTTTTTAATCTTACAGATATATTTCCTTACAGGAATTACTGCTGGGAAATGATGTTAAATATTAAATTATATAAGAGCTAGTATAAGTGGACACTGGGTAACTGCACTTACCAAAAATCTTCCAAATCAAGGGCATATTTTTAACAGGAACACTGAAGTTTACCCTTAAGGACATCCAAACAGGCTTCTGAAAAAAGTTAGGGACTTCCTACAGTCAACCCCAAAATCCACAGCTGGATAGAATAAAATGGAAAATATAACTTTAGTTTCACCTAATATACACCAGATGCCATAGTAAGTAATTCTTTATAACATTTCTGTGGAGGTAACTATCACTATTATCATTTTTTGTACATAATGAAGGGTATTTCAACTTACACAACTAGTAAGCGGCAGACCTAGAATATAAAATATTGGGTATTTGATTCACTCAGGTGTTCCCAGAAGTCTTTCAGATGGTTCACCAGGAGGGATCAACACTGAGCCAATACTGAGCATAAGATTACTTTTCTCGCAAGAGATAGTCAACAAACACACTGGTCCTTAAACTACACTGCTCCGAGACCTTCCACAACTATCCACTGGGGTCAAGAAAGTCCTAGGCACTGCATCTCAGAACCTCACCTTCCCCAAGCTCTCTGCCCTCATCATCACTGGTGAGAGAGGAACCCCCAACATTCTTAGCCTTGTCACCAGTTTCTTCACTGAATCCACAGGATTAATCTCATTACCCTCTTTATTTTAGTTCAGTAAAACATAATTCAAAAGGAAAAATCAAACTTTATATATCTCCTCATCTTTTACATACTTTAACTTCTATGACTCTGTCTATCCCCTTTTCCCAATCCCGTCCAATTCTTGAAACCCTAATTCATGGCTCATCAGCAGCAGAGTCCTTTATATTCTCAACCTCATCTTGAAATTTCTTTTCATCCTCTTACTATAGTTCTCCCTAAGGCAGGTCTTCCTCTGCAGTCCTCTCAAGTGGTGATTTTCTTTTTCTCTCGCACTCTGTACTAGTGGATCTGGAGGTTAAGTGTCCTCTTTGTTCTTCACTGCAGGTTATATACCTTTCTCCCCTGCTACTCTCTAAAAACCATCAGCTTTGAAGGAAGCACTTCCATATTGCTACTGGCTCATTGTCACTCTCTCCAACACTACAACTGACATAATTTTTGAAATTTCAGTATACATATTAGAGATTCATCCATCATTCTGGCCTCTCAATCCACAAACTATTCTCAGAAGAACCTGTTCGTCATTCCATCTCTTCTACTCCTCTAATGAGTATGGCTAGGCCATATTATTACACAACACTGGAATTCTTTCATAAACTCAATTTGATTCAACCCACCAATGACTTCTTTAATAGCTTATTTTTTCAGGTACCCTATTTCCATCCTTTCTCAATCATGTTAGGACATCAACATACCTTATCAATTTTATAGTACCTCATCCACTTGATATCCTCCCTTTTCTCCCTATCCAGCTTATATTTCATAATTAATCATTATAGTTACTTCCCTGACTCCTATTTCATCTTACTTACTTGAGAAACTCCATATCCCTGGTATATCTACCTCTACTTCTTCCATGCCTGCACCTATGCAGCTGAATATTGGTGGAAAATATATACCCACACTGATTAGACTCAGTTTAAATTCACGACCCATAACGCTTCCAAGTAATCATATTCCATTAGCCCATTTACCCTTCTACTTTCTTGGGACATTATCTCATACCTTCCCTCCATTCAATCTTCCATGACTCCCAACTGAAGACCTCACTTATTAATTCACCAAGAATTCGAAATCAATCAGAAAAAGCTGTCATAGGCTTCAGCTACAGATCTTCTCACTTCTCCGTATCATCTATGTCCTCTATCTTTGCACCAGACACCACAGATCAATGAGCCATACTCTTTGAAAGCACTTCATTCATGCACTAAATCCATTCCCCTCTTATTTTTTTTATTTTTAGGACAGTGCTCTCCTGTCACTCATGAAGCATGAAATTTTTATTCTCTACTAGTTCTCTCTCATCAACTTATAGATATCATGTTATTGCTCCCATATTTTAAAAAAGCACTATTTTATTTGACTTTCCCACTTGTTTCTCTTCACAGCAAAATTCCTTGAAAGAGTAGTTTATATTTACTCTCTTTTTTTTCCATTCTCCATAAAACCCACTCTAGTCATGCATGTTCCCTCAACTCCCATATGCAGGATATGTACCTTACTTGGAAGCTTTGTAAAGGTTATTACCTCTAATATGCTCTCTTCTCTCTCCTACTTGCAGATATCTGCTCATCAGAATTCCTCATCTGTCCAAATTTCATTTTCCCACTGAAGTTTACTCTGAATCATCCTACTCAAGATTGAAACTTGCACCCACCATCCCATGTCTGCACAAACCCCACATGCCTTAATTAACTGCACTTTTAGATTTTCCATCGTATCTATTTAACATTTTAACATATTCAGTGGTTTATCTATTATGGTCATTGTTTACTTTCTGTATCTCCTGATAGAAAGACCTACAACATCAGAATCTTTGCCTGTTTCACTCAGTAATGTGTCTAATGCACTTAGAAGAGCTTGTGGCATTTAACTGGCACTCAATAAATAAATGTTGATTGAATGAGCCTTGCAGGCTATGAACACTAAAATAATCTTTCAATTAAGACAAGAATGCAAACAAGGATGTTTTTATATGAAAATGTTATTTTCTAGTCTAAATAGCTGCTGCCAATAAGATACATATGGCCATGACTGACTTTCCTCTTACCATTACCAAAAAGGAAATTGGACCAAAATATGAATAAGACTAAGTTAAGACATCAGAAACTGGGAGCATAGGAATATAACTGCTGAAAGAAGGGAAATCAACAAGGTAAACTGATCACTGCCCAAGCTTTGTGTCAGAATACATTTTATACACTGCAGTGAGTGAGAGGGAACCATAAAAAGCATAAAGAACTTGCTGAGTTAAAGATATAGAGATCACAGTTTGGTAAAGCTGAAATAATTTTAAGGGGTAAAAAAACAAGAGATAAGTGAGCTATGAAGAGAACATGCTCCAAAAACCTACTGAGGAATTATCTTGAATATTTTGTTCAACACTAAGTTGTGTATGTATTGAGTGAACCCCAATAAGGCCACGACAGGTTAACTAACTTTTTAAAGAACTCAAAGTAAACACAGGGCTAAGAGATATTCAAATTCTGAGACGTGCAAGCACAGAGACATTGCCAAATGCCTGTGAAATTCAAGAGAAACCCCAGATGGGTCACATCTTAACAGAAGAATAAAGTTAATCCTAGAGCAAAGGATAAAACTTTCAAAATCAAGTCTTAAAAGTAATTAAGTAATTAATTACTTAAAGTAATTCAAGTCTGTAAGTAATTAAACTACCTGCTGAAGTAAAATGTAATGATTTTAAAAAAAAATTCAGTCATATGACTCACACAGTGTCTAACACTGGATAAAAATTACTAGACATGTGAAGGATGAAAATGTTACCATTAAATAAAAAAGCAAAACAAAACAATAGAAACAATAGAAATATATCCCAAAATGAAAAATAGATGATGAAATTAGCAGAAAAGAACTTTCAAAAAATTATATATATATATAGTCAAAAACTTAAACATAAAGAAGAGAAATGGAAAATATGAAAAAGAAAAAATAGAGCAGATAGAAATAAAATATCTAAAACTGAAAAGAGAAATAACTGGAGGGGCTTAACCACAGGTTGGATACTTTAAAAGACAGATCAATGAATTTAGAGGCCTGCCAATAGAAACTACGAAAAGGGAAAAGTTTGGAAAATATTAATACAGTCTTGGTGATTTGTAGGACAATATCAACAAATCTAACATACACATAAAGTCCAAAATGGAAATGAGGGTAACTAGGAAAAATATTTTTTAAAACTGTATCCAAAATGTTTCCATATTGTTCAAATTTAAGAACCATAAATTTATGGATATAAAATGCTCAACAAGTGCAAAACAAGGTACATACAAAAAGATTCATACAAGGGAATAAACAGAAGATGACTCTGGTCATAAACATTGTGACTCAGAAGACAACGGAACAATATCTTAAAGCACTTACAGGAAAAAATGTTAATATAGATCTATATCCCCCCCAAAAAAAACCCCAAAAAATTGAAGTCGAAAATAAAGAAAATTTAAGAAAAACCAAAACTGAGAAATTAATCACATATGCAAGAAATGTTAAAAGAACATTTTTTATGATGATGGATAATGATACCAGATATAAACTCAAATCAATACAAAGGAATAAAAACCACTGGAAATAATAAATATGTGGAGAATAAAAAGGACTTTATGGTCTTTTAAAATTTCATTAAAAAGTAATAGGCTGTTTGATCAAGAAAAATACATCATACGGCTTGTAAATATGCATGCAAAACATGTGAAAATAGTAGCACAAAAGACGGAAGGAGGAAATGAAGGTTCCTGATTTTCAAGAAGTGATATATTATTTGAAGGCATTCTGTGATAAGGTAGAGGTGCATATTTTATCTTTTATTACAAAATAATGGCTATATTTCCACATGCTGTAAAACATATCATTGTTGCTTATTTATTTTACACAAAGTAGTTTGTATCTCGTAATCCCCTAACCCCACTGTGCTCTTCTTCCCTTCCCCCACTGGAAATCACTAGTTTGCTCTCTATATCTGTGAGTCTGTTTCTGTCTTGTAATACATTTGTTGGTTTGTTTTTTGGGCTCCACAAGTAAGTGATATCATACAGTGTTTGTGTTTCTCTGACTTATTTCACTAAGCACAATATTCTCTGGGTCCATCCATATTGCTGCAAATGTCAGAAGTTCATTCTTTTTAATGGCTGAGTAATATTCTTATATATATATATATATATATATATATATATATATATATATATATGCCACAAGTTCTTTATCTAGTATTTGTCTTTCTCTGTTGGACTTAGAATAATACCCTCCAACTCCATCCACGTTTTTGCAAATGGCAAAAGTTCATTGTTTTTTATGGCTGAGTAGTATTCCAATGTGTGTGTATACCAATCTTCTTTATCCATTCAACTGTTGATGGACACTTAGCTTACTTCCATATCTTGGCAACTGCAAACAATGCCACTGTGAATATTGGGATGCAGTACCTTTTCAAATTAGTGTTTTCATTCTTTTTCAGAAAAATATCCAGGAGTAGAATTGCTAGGTCATATGGTAGTTCTATTTTTAGTTTTTTGGGGGTTTTTTTGAGAAAACTCCATAATATTTCCCACAGTGGCTACACCAATTTACATTTCTACCAACTGTGTACGACAGTTCCCTGTTCTTACATCCTGGCCAACATTTGTTATAAGTGGTCTTTTTGATGATAGCCATTCTGACAGGTGTGAGATGATTTCTCATTACGGTTTTGATTTACATTTCTCTGATGATTAATGATATTGAACATCTTTTCATGTGCCAGATGGCCATGTGTATGTCTTCTTTGAAATAATGTATTTTCAGGTCATCTTCCCATTTTTTTTTTTTTTTTTTGAGTTTCAACCCAGTGCTTTTTTTTTTTTTTTTTGTGGTATGCGGGCCTCCCTCTGTTGTGGCCTCTCCCGTTGCGGAGCACAGGCTCCGGACGCGCAGGCTCAGTGGCCACGGCTCACGGGCCCAGCCGCTCCGCGGCATGTGGGATCCTCCCAGACCGGGGCGCGAAC
>NC_041219.1:81853881-81889459 GCF_002837175.3 Physeter macrocephalus | reverse complement strand
GGTGCAAACCCGGTTCCCCTGCATCGGCAGGCGGACACGCAACCACTGCGCCACCAGGGAAGCCCCCCCCATTTTTTAATATAAGGTTGTTTGTGGTTTTGTTGTTGTTTTGATGTTGAGTTGTATGAGCTGTTTGTATATTTTGGATAATAACCCCTCACTGGTCATATCACCTGCAAATATTTGTTCCCATTCAGTAGGTTGTCTTTTTGTTTTGTTGATGGTTTCCTTTGCTGAGCAAAAGATTTTAAATTTAATCAGGTCCCATTTGCCTACTTTTGCTTTTATTTCTTTTGCCTTAGAAGACTGATCCAAAAAAACTGTTAACAATTTATGTCAAAGAGTGTTCTGCCTACATTCTTTTCTAGGATTTTTATGGCTTCAGGTCTTACATTTAGGTCTTCAATCCATTTTATTTATTTTTTGGCCATTCCACGCAGCACGCAAGATCTTAGTTCCCCAACCAGGGATCAAAATTGTGCCCTCGGCAGTGGAAGTGCAGAGTCTTAAGCAGTGGACTACCAGGGAAGTCCCCTTTTTATTTATTTTTTTATTGTTTGGTCTTCAATCCACTCTGAGTTTATTTTTTATACGGTGTGAGAAAATGATCAAATTTCATTCTTTTCCATGTAGTTGTCCAGTTTTCCAAGCACTACTTGTGGAAAAAACTATCTTTTCTACATTGTATTTTCTTGCCTCCTTTGTTGTAGATTAATTGACCATAAGTGCATGGGTTTACATCTGGGCTCCTTATTCTGTTCCACTGATCTATGTGTCTGTATTTGTGCCAGTACCATGTTATTTTGATAATGCTAGCTTTGGAGTATAGCCTGAAGTCAGGGAGCATGACACTTTCAGCTTTGTTCTTTTTCCTCAATTACGCATCTGCAACTCAGGGTCTCTGTGGTTTCAAATACATTTTAGGATTATTTTCTCTAGTTCTGTGAAAAATTTCCTGGGTATTTTCACATGGATTGCATTAAATCTGTAGATTGCCTTGTGTAGCATGGACATTTTCATAATTCCTCCAATCAATGAAACTGGGATATCTTTCCATTTCTTTGTATCATCTTCAATTTCCTTCATTAATGCCTTATAGTTTTCAGAATATAGGTCTTTCACCTCCTTGCTTAAGTTTATTCCTAGGTTAAGTTTATTCCTAGGTATTTTATTCTTTTTGATGTAATTTTAAACAGGATTGTTTTCTCACTTTCTCTTTCTGATAGTTCATTATTAGTGTATAGAAAAGCAACGGATTTCTGTATATTATTTTTGTATCCGGCATATTTACTAAAATCATTTATTAGTTCCAATATTTTTTGATGGGGTTTTTAGGGTTTTCTACATACAGTATCATGCCATCTGCAAATAGGGACAGTTTTACTTCTTCCCTTCCAATTGGAATGTCTTTTATTTCTTTTTCTTATCTGACTGCTATGGCTAGGACTTAAAATACTATGTTAAATAGAAGTGGTGAGAGTGTGCATCCTTGTCTTGTTCCTGATTTTAGAGAAAAAGCTTACAGATTTTCACCACTGGGTAGAATGTTAGTTGTGTGTTTTTCATAAATAGCCTTTTTTATTTAGATATGTTGAGATATGTTCCCTCTATACAACTTTGATGAGAGTTTTTATCCTGAATAATGTTGAATTTTATCAAATGTTTTTTCTGCATCTATTGAGATGATCATGTGATTTTTATCCTTCCTCCTGTTAATATGGTGTATCACACTGATTTGCAGATATTAAACCATTCTTGCATTCCTGGAATAAATCCCACTTGATCATGTTATATGATCCTTTTTATATATTATTGAATTTGGGTTGCTAATATTTTGTTGAAGATTTTTTTCATCTATATTCATCAGAGATATAAGCCTGTAATTTTCTTTTTTTGTAGTGTCTTTGTCTGGTTTTGATATCAGGGTAATGGTGGCTTCATAGAATGAATTTGGGAGTGTTTCATCCTCTTCAATTTTTTGGAAGAGTTTGAGAAAGCTCTTTTTTATTATGTTTGGTAGAATTCCCCTGTGAAGCTATCTGATCCTAGACTTTTGTTTGTTGGGAGCTTTTGTATTACAAATTCAACTTCACTATAATGAACAGGTCTGTTCAGATTGCCTTTCTTTCTGATTCATTCTTGGAATATTGTATATTTCTAGAAGTGTGTCCATTTCTTCTAGGTTGTCCAATGTGTTAGCACATAATTTTTTGTAGTATTTTCTTATGATTTTTTGTATCTCTGTGATTTTATTTTTCTTCTTTAATTTCTTATTTTGCTTGAGTCATCTCTTTTTTTTCTTGATGAGCATGGGTAAAGGTTTTACAATTTTGTTTAACTTTAAAAAAAACAGCTCTTGGTTTTATTAATCTTTTCTTTTTTTTTTGGTCTCTATTTTATTTATTTCCAATCTGATCTTTATTATTTCTTTCCTCCTGATGACTCTGGGCTTTGTTCTTCTTTTTCTAATTCCTTTAGATTATAGATTACACTGTTTATCTGAGTTTTTTCTTGTTTCCTAAGGTAAGCTTGTATTGCTATAAACTTCCCTCTTAGAACTGCTTTTGCTGCATCCCATAGATTTTGAAAAGTTGTGTTTTTATTTTTGCTTGTTTCAAGGTATTTTCTGATTTTTTTCTTTGATTTCTTCATTTACCCAAGGGTTTTCTAAGGGTATTTCAAGACTTAATATAAAGCTATTAATAATGAAAATGATGTGGCAATTTTGTAAGTTTAATCCTAATAATGGAATAGTATTCCAAGGTATTTCAAAAGAGAGTCATGTATGATCAACTGATCTTTGAAAAAGTTTCCAAGGCAATTCAATGCAAGAGAGAGGGCCTTTTAAATGAACAATACTGTTAACAATAATAGTACATACATTTGGGGGAAAAATGAACTTGAACACTCATCTCATATAAACACAAAAATTAACTCAAAATGGATCATAGACCTAAATGAAAGAACTTAAACTGAAAACAAACTTATCAAAGAACATATATGAATACATGTATCATCAAAATATTTCTTTGTCTATAATTCAAATTTAATTGGGCATCCTCAATACTTATTAAATCTGGCAACCCTGAGTTGATGGTTCTCAGTTAGATTTGGTATGAGTGTGTGTATAGATAGATAGATAGATAGATAGATAGATAGATAGATAGAGATATATGTATTTTTCTTGAAGAAAGCAGTATTTTTAAATTATATAAAACTCCTTCCTGTTGTCAGGAAGGAGATATTTTTAACTAATTTTTATCATTGAGGAAATGAAGGTTTGTAGAGATTAAGGAATTTGCTTATCAGGATATCCAGTTATGTGATAGAGACAGGTTCTCTGCAAATAAATATCTAAGTGATTCCAAAAGAAAACACTGTATTTTTCCAAAGAAAAAAATATATATTTATATATAAAGGTTGGAGGAATTAAGAAGTGAACTCATCAGAAGGTACTCATAGGATAGACTTCAGAAAGTTTCCTTGAACTGGTCAATAAAATTACAAAAATGTACAGCTAATGGTCATTTGATCATTTTAAAAAATATATTGAAATAATCCAAAAGAAGACAGAAAAGAAAATAAATAGAGAGACAAAAAAAATGCACCAATAGCAAATAAATAGTAAGATGGTACATCTAAATCCTCTCATACAATAATCAAATTAAATACTGGTAAAAAAATATTCCATTCGAAAGAAACAGTCACAAAGGAAATGCAACAACATTATGAAAGGATAGGAGATACCTGCATGCATTTTTGTTTTGTTTTGTTTTGTTTTTGGCAAAGACCATATATTTTCCGTGCTTGGAAAAAATGAGGAAAAGAAAAGACATACTAAATAGGCCATGAAGTCACTTCAGTAAAAGCAATCTATTTCTATTTTAAAAAGAGTTAAACAGTTCCCTACAATAAAATGTAACTAAAAATAGCACTATTATTTAGATAAGTTCTTATACTTCTTGAATGGTATTAGGGTTTCTTTTGAGCAGACTGGCCTATTACATTTTTAAGTTAACCATAATCTAGCTCTTACTTGCTTTCCTACTATCTGTTCTTTATGTCTCTTTTTTCTTGAATGTGATATTTAAAAGCAAAAAAAAAAAAAAAAAAAAGAAACACTCTGATTTGCCACATTTACCATTTACCGTACTCTCACTATGGCCAGTTGTAAGCTACTGGTGTGACGTCACTGAATGCAGACTTGGACAATGGTGTGCACAACCAGCTCTCATGAGCCAGTAAAATGGGGCTCCAGCACACTACTATCCAGGTCTATATATTAAATTAAGATGAAGAACTTGCAAATTTGTAGTTTTTAGACACATCAACATTTTCTAATGACTTTAGTTTGATTATAAGACTCTCATTGAATTACCTAATTTTACAGATGGGAAGAGAAGTAAACTGATCAACGCTACATAGATAAAACATAATGGATACTGGATGTCATGGTAAACAGAATTCTCAGATGGTGTTCAAGATTCCTATTTCCTGATGTACATGCCTCGTATAATTTCCTCCATTTGAATGTTGTCTAGAAGAGATGCACTTGCAAAGTAAGTTTTCCTTTTTTTAAAATATGTTACATACAAATATATAATGATCATATTAAAAGGAAAATTAAAATGAGAATTAATCTTTTTGAACATAATGGAGTGTTGAATTGGTTTTATTCTTATTTGACTCAGACAAGTATATAACATCCTGAGTTTTGAAAAACACTAAATAATTTTCTAAACATAGGCAAAGATTATATGGCCATCATTAGGAAAGCGCAGTTAAAAAAAAAAAAAGGAAATTACAGTTATTTTAGATCAGTGAGTCTTCACACATTTCCTTGGAGTTAAACTGAAGATTTTACCCATGGTGACCACAACTTCTGATTAAATCTCCCACTTTCAAGATTTACTTTGTACATGAATGTGAACTCTGGTAGCAATGAATTCAACCACTTGTTGAATTTTACATAAGTATTGGTATTGTGTAAAATAGCCTTTTCTTCATATTCAAATGAATTAGAATAGGGTCTAGGCCTACTTATGTTTTCAAAGAAACATAGTTTATAGATGTAGGAAATTGTTTCAGTTTTATATCTCTGTTGAAGCTTACCTGTAAGGTAGAAAAATGTTAAGGAATATTTTTTCCAATATATAAAGGGAATCCAGCAGAATCAAAAGCAACTTAACTGATTTCCCTAAAGGTATATCTGGCAAATTTGGAAAAACAGTACAGATATGTATGGCTTGAAACAAGAATCAGGCTTTCACACTGAGAGTAATAAGGATGATTTCCTTTTCTGAGTTCAATTTATCAATTTATTAGCTCTGTCATACTTTCTTTTCTTTCTATATTTACCCCTGGGAAATCAAATTTATCTCTTGAATGGAAACCAGATATTCTTTTGACTTCATTGTATTTAGTATTTTTGTCATCTAGTACTAGAAAAATAACAAAGAAAATATAGATATTATCATTTTTGCTTTTAAGAAATAAATTAACAAATACCAATGTATATGGATGCACAGATTGTGACAGATTTTGTTCTGTCACAGTCTGGACATATGAAGTAAGTGTCCAAAAACATGAAGATAATGGTTAGTTGTACGAAAAGAAGTAACATCTATATTTTACTTACGTGGTCCTTAACTTTATTACATGGGATATTAACAAACATTGAGTAATATGTAGGAAAAGTCACTGATTTTGGAATTTTAAAAAACCTCAGTTTATGCTTTGTATTAGTTTTCTATCTCTGTATAATAAGTAACAAAAATTTAGTTGCTTAAAATCATACAGATACATTATCTCACAGCTTTCGTGAGTTAGGAGTCCAGGGATAGGTTACAGGGTTCTCTACCCAGTTTCACCAAGCTGAAGTAAAAGTGTCAGTCTGGCTGCAGTCTCATTTGGGGCTCAGGATTCTATCCCAACTACCTGTTGTTAGCAGAATTCAACCTCTTGCAGGACTGGATTCACTACTTAATTACTGTCTATCTTCTGGGGGCCACTCTCAGCTCCAAAAGGCCACCTTCCGGTTCTTGCCAAACAGATCCCTCCACAGTCGGTTTGCAACATGGCTGTTTGCTTCTTCAATACCAGTAGGAGAATTTCTGTTGCTTCTAATCTCTCTGGCTTATTTTACCTCTGACCTCTAGATTTTCTTTTAAAGAATTCATCTGATTTAACCATGCCCCATGAGGCTAATCTTCCATTTGATTATCTTAAAGTCAAATTATTAGGGATCTGAATTATATGTCCAAAAATTCCTCACCTTTGCCATATAGTGTAACGAATCAAGGAAGTGATAACCTATTATTTCACTCACCAGCACTCAAATGCAGGAGATTATATATAAAAGGCATTTATACTAGGAGGTAGGAATCTTGGAAACCACTTTAGAATTCTGCTTAACAGAGAGTCCAATATCCATTGTTTTATCTGTATAACATTGAGCAAATGACTTCTCATCTGTAAACTTAGGAAACTGTATGAAATAAGCTCTCTAGGAAGCTTCTAGCTCTGATATCCTAAAACCCCATGATGGGGAGAGAATCCAAAATTATTAACAGTGATATAAGGGATAGACACACAGATTTCTGGCAGCTTGCAATGCTCTTTGATTGTCTTGCAACAGTTTCAGGAGCTTGCCTTGGATTCAGAAAGTTGTGGGTAAACAAGTAAAATAAAGACATCAAGGGTAAGTTTTCAGATGAATTCAGGGCACACATTTATTGCCAATCACCTCCTCGTGCAACTGCTATGGGATTCAAAGCATAACATGGGACATTAAAGTAGTCACTGAACTACAATCATTATGGAAATTTAGAAATTTGAGAGGTTTGACATAGCAGGTAGTAAAACTGACTAAAACTCTAAAAGCTGAGGTAACTTTAATGGCCTTTCATCTAAAATGACAAGCATATATTGATATGTAATTGTCATATTATAAAACTATTTCCAAGCTAATAAACTGGTTTATAAAACTTTACTTGAAATACATTATTAGTAGTATATTAGTATTAGAAAGATGTAAGAATATATAAAACATAAATGCAACAAACTTCTCTAGAGAAAGGAGCAGTTATGCCAGAAAACAGATCGTTCTTTAGTAAGTTCCAGAAAGCGTAAGCTGTACCAGGGAAAAAAATAAGATGGAATGGAATAGTAGGACTTTCTCTTCCATTATAACCCCATTTAGAGTATTCCCGACTTGAAATACCAGAAGTGGTCTTACGCAGTGCTTCTGAAAACATGATAATGTGCACTTCCTTTTTACATGGCATTCCACATAAGAGTTTTTCAAATGGTTTCCGAAAGTGTTTTATAGGATTAACTAACTCAAGACAATGTGGCACTGTGTAATACTTGAAAAATTCACAGAAGTGATCCTGGGCCAACAGATTTTATTCAATCTGGATAGATTGACGGCCAAAAGAAAGTATAAATCCTTCAATAATATAAAGAAAACAGCAGTAATTATCAGCTAGGAGGTCTCTGAGGGGCTTAAGTGGTGACCTGGCAACTAGCTTTGGTCAGAGTAAAACGCTAATCCTCTAGGGTTGAATAAGAGCTGCTAGAAAAATCCTGAGGAACTTGAAATCACTGTTCTATTTATAAAGAAACGCTAAGGAGGGCTGCAGAAGTGGACATAAAGGTGACACAGGTTACCAGGTAAATAGGCATAACGGTGAACTTCCTTTATTCATGCTCCCCCAGGCTGACTCTCAAAAGGGATTTGCTGTCTGACTGGCTGGCTGGCTGACTGTCAAATTTACTGGTTTTGCTGCCAGATGTGTTTTGACTTAGAGGAAGGTAGAAAGCTTGAAATTCCTTGCAGTGTACTCTGTGGGACTTAGAAAAGGCAGGCAGCCACAAGATGTCACAAGCACAGTGCTACACTTTGACTTCCAAAAGTCACCCTAACATCAGTCACTTAACTGACTGAGGTACTTCATGAGCTCTTGCTCTGGTGCTATCCAAGGTCTCTAGATTTTTCACGGCTGACAGGAAAGTCAATTCACAAAGTTATTCTCCTTTTCAATGTAATTGATGAAAGAATATTTAAGGGGAGGAAAATTTGATGTTTTTAGAAAAAACTACGTAAAATTGGTGTAGTGGCAAGAATAGGCACTTGGGAGGTGATAAGCTGTATTGACAACAGCAGGAAGTCACAAGAACAGGCAGTCTAAGTTTAAATCTGGGCTCTTCTAGATCCTGTGTGACCTTCAGCAAATTAACTTACCTGCTCTGAACCCTGACTTCTATATTTAATAATAATAATCTAATAAATTATTAAATATTACATAACAAAAAATATCCCTTTTCACACTGCTAAAACTGTAACCCACCCAAACTCAATGTTCTCATTTTCCTTATCTCCATAGCTCTTATCATCATTACATCCAATAACTAGTCTGCTTACCTATTTTGTTTGCTTTTGGTTTCTCTTCCCCAAAGAGATGTAAGATCCACGAGAAAAGGTATTCCCGTCTTCTTTACTAACAGCTTTATGTCTAGAGCCTAGAATATTGCCTAACACATAGTAAGGGATCCTATTTATATTTGTTGAACAAATAATTCAATTCTTGTTTCATAGGCTCTTGTGGGAACAAAAAGAAACGTCTTACATAAAGGATCAAGTCCACGGCACCTAAAAAATATTAGTCCCTTCTTTCACACTGTTAATAGGTCCTTCCTTTTTAAGAATATATAGGGATCTGCCTCCCTGATAGATTGTGAGTTATAAGAATGCAGGTACTTAGGACTTCCCTGTCGGTCCAGTGGTTAAGAATCTGCCTGATAATGCAGGGGACACGGGTTGGAGCCCTGGTCCGGGAAGGTCCCACATGCCGTGGAGCAACTAAGCCCGTGTGCAACAACTACTGAGCCTGCACTCTAGAGCCCATAAGCCACAGCTACTGAGCCCGTGTGCCACAACTACTGAAGCCCGCATGCCTAGAGCCCGTGCTCTGCAACGAGAAGCCACCACAATGCAGCCCACGCACCGCAATGAAGAGTAGCCCCCGCTCGCCGCAACTAGAGAAAGCCCACGCGCAGCAACGAAGACTCAACACAACCAAAAATAAATAAATAAATAAATAAATTTTTTTTAAAAAAGGAATGCAGGTACTTATTTTATTTATCTCTATATACTCATCACCTGGCAAAGGACTCGGCACATTATTCAATAACTATTCAATGAATTAATGAGTGAATAATATTGCAATAGTATATGATCGATAAATAATTGAAACGGGAAAGAACACCACCTGAGGCATACCTAAAGGCATAAAGTGCATCCTTCTAGTGAACAAGGAAATAAAATTATCATTCAGTTTCTTAGTAAAATCTTCTATAGCTAGATACTGAGTCAGAAGATTTGGCATTTCACAAAACAATGCAGAATATTTTATAAGTCATTTTAATCTTCTTCATTTAACCTATTTCCCCCCCCCCAAAGGCATGTATTATGTTCCACTTGTGTTGATTCCATAAATATTTATCACATTCCATTATATATAGTATGTGCTTTCCTTATAGGAAAAGTGATCAAGATATACTTTTAATCTGGGGACATCATCTTTCTTCTTTTGGAACCAACCTGCTACAAATCCAAATACAGGAAACTACATTGTTTTATGAATTGCTACAATCCAACTGCACATACTAAACATCAATATAATGAAGTTATAATGCTGTATGATGAGTAAAACATAAAGATCAATCCAAGGCTAGTACTGCACAAAGGTTCTAAGATTTGAAGACATGGTATCAGTGAAGTCTAACGGCAGTTAGAGACTAGGGGGTTGAAAAGAAGCAGAAATCTAATTTGGACAGAGGATGTGGTTAAAAGTTTGTACTATGTTAGAGAGGTAAATCGGAAAGATAATAACAAGATCTCAGTTGTAGAAGTACTACATTTCTAGACAGTTCTCTAAGAAAAGGAATGGATACGGGGAAATGGAGTAAAATTCAGTTATCAGGACAGAAACTCCAAGTCAATTATCAACAAGAGTGATTTTGCTGATTCCAAAGTGTTCTTCAGTTATGAATAATTCACAATGAGTTTGGTACTAGGAAGAGCCTGAAAAGGGAGTAAAATTGTCATAGCTTTAGCATAGACTTAATCTAAGTCAGGTCTCCTAAAGTAAGAGGTCCATGAAGCTTAAAAGATATGGCCAATCTTACATAATTAATGACAAATAGAACTAAATATGAGTCTCCACAGGTTTACACTATTAATTTGGATTTCCTATAATCACATTGGTAAAAATGACATTTTTTAAAAGAAAGACAATTTTTAGTTTGAAATAACTTCAAACTACAAAATAGTAACAAAACTAATACAAATAGTTTTTCCCCAAGACATTTGAGAGTAGGCTGCTGACATAACGGCCCATCTCTACAAACAAGGATCTTATTCTGTGTCTAGACAATAAACCATGAAAATAAAAAAATAAGTTTGATACATTATTACTATCTAATCCATAGATCTATCTAATCCTTGTTGCCAGTAGTCTCAATAACATTGTTTATAGAAAACTGAGCCAATCTCAGGTCATGTATACTGATTTGTTATGTCTATTATTCTCCAATATGAAACTCGTATTAAGTCTTTGACATTCATGATCTTGAGACATCTGCATCTGCAAAATTTTGTAGCATATACCTCACTTTGGGTTTATCTGAACTTTCATCATTATTGGTTTCAGGTTGTGCATTTTTGGCATATTTGTCACAAGTGTGATGCTTTAGTCTTTGACTTCCATCTCAGCAGGTCCATGTGATTTCAGCGTTCCCATTTCTTGAGAAGTTAACTTTGTTCACTTGATTAAATCAATCTCTGCCAATTTTTTTTCGTTGTGAGATTACTGTATTTTCTCCACTGCAATAATCATTTTGATAAGAGGTAAACTAAGTCTCTATAAACATTCTATTTCTTAGACATTTATCTTCACTGACTTTTCTTGATTGAATCAACTATTATTATGATGATTACCTAACAGTACTTTTCTAATAATTATTTCTAATTATTAAAAAACTATTTTTTCCTACAATTATCTGTTGCATTCTTATTGCAAAGAATATCTTTCTATTCATTCATTTATATCAGTATGAACTCATGAGTTGCTATTTTATTCAACAGGTTATTTATTTTGATGCACAAATTGTTCTAGGCTTTGTTCAGTAGGAGCCTCTTCAAGATGAATTGTGTCTTTCTGACATATTTCCATCATTCTTTGATCTGTCTTTTTTCCAAGGAGCCCTGCTTCCTTTTTGGGGGGAACTGTATTTAGAAATCAAATACACTGGTAGATACTCATCAGTTTTGGACAGAGCTAGAATATATGTGTACAGATACATACACATATGCTTTTATATCTATATATGTTTACACCAGCAGTTCTAATTCTAATGCAATACTGCAAGGTTCTTCCTAGTGGTCTTCCTTTTCCTATCTGTATCTCCTTTCTCTAACAATGATAAAGGTTGTTCTCATTATTCTCAATATAATTACTTATTAAATTAATCTCCAGAGTATGGAACCAATCTCTAATTGCCATCACTGTCTCCCCACTCCCATTAGCATCTCCACTCCCTACTTGAGCTCTGACACCTCATGCTTGGCCTTGTCCACCCTTTACCTTTCCACCTCCCCACCCAAACCCCACTCCTCAGAAGGATGCCTATCTATCACAGCCCTCACCTAATTATTTGTTAATTAAATTATTAGGATGAAAGGAAGCATGTTCTACTCCTGGTTATCCTTCATAAGGACTGTTATTCCATCTTGTCTATAAAAACATGGTCATTTTTCTATGCTGGTTCTCTCCAAGGTGTGACTTCTTTATTTAACTGCTAATCTGCTTTTTTCCCATCTTTCTTGGGATTTCCAGAGGGGAGCAAGTTACAAACTGATTTTGTCATTCTTCAATTCTGATGGTAAGTTTACTCAAGAGAGGATATAGCTACAAAGATCCAGCTAATTCAAGCATAGTAAAACTATTCCTCAAACCCTGAGGAATGCTCTGCACTCAAGCTTTTAGAATCCTGTCCACCACATCCAGAGAGTTTCACTAAGAACCATTAAAGCTCCATAAGCAGACACATACCCACATGCATACACAGTGACATTCAAATACATATACATTTACAGAGAAGCTCTTGCCCACCTCCCATAGCTTCCATCATTCTTAGAATGGTGCCTACAACATTTCGGCATGCTAAAAGCCAACATCTAAGAATATTAGTATAAGCCATCCATTCTCAAGCGAGATGCTTTTGTCTCAAAGGAGGAAAAAAAGGAGTTCTTGTGATGTAAAAAAGAAAACTACTTTTTTAATGTATAAAGCACAAATATGCTTACAGTATACACACATGTGCCTACACACACTATATCTATGGTTTTAAAATATAATGGGAAAAAGTGATTAGGAGAAATGTGCAATGAAAGGCTCCTTGGGGGGGAATAATGGAAAAGATCTGAGACACACTGCTATATGCCTTTCACTTTACAGAAAATTATCTGCCAGATCAATGAAATAAAATATCATTTTGGTTGAAAGCTCACCTATGCTCTGTGACCTCCTGGCTCTGCTGTCACGGCACTTGAGGTGGCTTGAAGTGTATCTGAGAGCTATACATCATTTAATTCTTTCACAGGTAACAAACTAACCTTTAGGTTTTGTAGCTATCAAAGACACACTCCGTTTGGGTAACCCTATAGCATTGCAACACTTGAAGAGGTGGTCCTATGTTAAATGTTAGTAATTCTGTAACTAGGGAGAACAATAGTTAGTTAATTAATTAGTTGGCTAGTTATTTAGCTTGTTTATTCATCTAGTTATATATTTATTGGACAGGGGCTTGATGGGAGATCGAAATTATAGTCAAATCTAGAATCTCAAATTCTCCTAAAAGTTATGATATGGTTATTAAAAGTTAGTAGCATGTCAGGTATTAATCTCAACGATCTAATATTCAGTCATTCCTTCATTATAGAAAGCCTACCAGGCACTGAGCCAGGCTATGAGATTACAGCTTTAAATAATACAAAGTTCCTGCTCAGGATTTTTACCATATAACAGCAGATACTATGCAAGGGAAACAAGCAATTACTCATCACGTACATGAGCTGACCAATATATTCGTGCATGATATATACATTAATAAAATGTAATTTCATTACCCTCTTGTCTTTATTGCAATTAATTTACATTACGTTATTTTCCTACAATACTACATCTAGTATATTAAGGAAACAGACTGAAATTTAGAAAAGAAATAATATGGATTAGAAGTGTATACTATATCTTTGCATACAAACAGCTGTGCTATAATACCTGTGGTCAGAGTATCATAGAATTTTATAGCTGGTAACGATACTGGTTAGTCTATTCACAGTGTGAAGTATTTTATTTTTAGAAATGTTTCCTTATAGCACTATAAGGAGCATTTGCTTAAATATCCATCAAACCAGCTTCTGGTACTACAGCAGGAAAAATTAAAAGGTGGAGAGACAGTAGTTTTCTGTGCTAATTTTGAAAAAGAAAGTCATATACTTCACCAAGATTAAAGAAATATACATTATACGATAATCAAACTCTACACCTAAAGCAATGCTTGGCTAAAGAATAAACATTTTTGTCATTTTTCAGAGTTTAGAAAATTAGGGACATAGGGCTTACAGATCCAAAATCTGTTGAAATTTTGGTGACAAACAAATTTTTCAGAGAACAATACGAAACTATGAGAGTCAGAAAAGACTTGAGGCATATAGTTTCTCAAGATAATATGATTTAGAAGATGGTTTTACCTCCAGATTTATTGCTTTAGGACACAAGAGCAGATAGAGGAACATCTCATATGCATGAAAAGTTATTTTTTTCCCTGAATACTTTCTCCTTATACATGTGGCTGCTAAAAAAAGAATTTTGATCTGTAATTCTATTAAACGGAGGATGGTGTGAAAGGAACAGTGAACACTGACATTGTAGATTGAATGGGATCTGAGAAGGCATTACTTTAAGCAGGTCAAGCAGATGTAACTGGAATCTGGATTTATCCAGGCTAATAGCAGTGAGTACTCAAAACAATCACCACAATAAGTCTAGTTAACACCCGTCACCATACATACTCACAGAATGTTTTTTCCTTGTGATGAGAACTTTTAAGATCAACTCTCAGCAACTTTCATATATGAAATATGGTATTATTAACTATAATCACCATGCTGTATATTACATCTTATTTATTTTATAACTTATTTATTTTATAACTAGAGTCTTGTACCTTTTGACTCCTTTCACCCATTTTGCCTACACCCCACCCCCACCTCTGGCAACCACCAATCTGTCCTCTGTATCACATAAGAACTTTTAAATGCTGAATAATACTGTCCATTTACTTAAAAATCTTTCTTAAAAAAGACGGAACATGAATAAATGGATTTAGTAAAATAATTATGTAATAAACCCACAAACAGACAAAAGAGAGTACAGTTATAATCACAAAAACATAATTTCCCTATATTTATACCATACGTCACATAATTATATATTATATAATTATATACAGAGAGAGACAGAGAGAGTGAGAAAACCATTCTAACATTTATAGAACTATGTTGAATTCTGATATTGGTGATCATCATAGGGATAGACTCTGCACATTCTAGAAGGAGAAAGTGTCCCTTTTCATAAAGCTCTTCAATGGATATCAGGTTCATCTTGAGTTCAAAGTACAAAGTCTGCATGAATACTCAATAACAGGTAGGTTAAATGAGTACTAAAATTACCACTGTAAATTCAATTTCCATAACCCTTAAATAAATTTAGTCCTATTACAACCAATCTTAGAAACTAGTTATAAAACTTCAGTCAATATGATGGAGTGAGCTGATGTGGAAGAACCCACCTTACACTTTAAACAATACAAATTTTGCTAAAATAAAAATTTTTGAAAGTGTGCATACATAACTGAATTTGATACCGAGAGCAAATATCCGTGTGTTAGAAATGAAGACTAGATTAACAGCCAGTACTTAATCATCTAACAGTGTCACAGAAGCCCAACAGAAAGGGGGAAAAGTTAGGGCTTCGGGTTATAGACACTTAGGTGAGATAAAGTTTAATTACCTGAAAAGCCAAAAGTGATGAAGGATGGGGACTTAAAAACAACGACAACAAAAACTAAAAGAGAAAAAACAACCTCAATCCACCACCGTAGAAAGCAGCAAGAACTTTTGCCATCTTTATGACTTTAAGTGAAAACCACCATCTCTGATAAATTGGAGTTTCAAGCCAGCATCTCACTGTAGGGTCCAAATTCACACTACGGAAACTAAGAAATTAGTATAAACACCGATCCAGACCTATGTGGTCTTGGCAATGATGCATGCTAAACTGTCTTCTAGAGTTAATCCCACAGTTCAAAGCACACAGTTCAGAGCAATCCCATGGAAATCAGTGCCTACCTAAGTTAAACTCAGAATCAAAGACCGTAAAACATGGCAAAGAAATGAACTGTCACAGAGAGTGAAGGATAAAAAAATGGGTAACTTAGCCCTCAAAAGCTAAACATTAGAAAAAATCTGAAAGGACTTCAAAATACGTAGCATATTATGTTCGAAGAGAAGGAAAAATGCAGGCAGATTTGAAAAAGAACCAAAAAGAAATTACAGAAATGAAAACTGCTGTCACTGAAATTAACAATAAAAATAAAATAAAACCTTAAGGTATGCTTTGAATTGTTGACTAGCCATAGTTGTATTAAAAAATTGGTAAACTGTAAAAACTTGAGCTCCCATGGATAAAACAATGAATAACACAAAAGATAATTTACACCCACAAGAGACAGGTACTATTTTTGTCTTTCTTTACTGCTAAGAAAACCAAGGTTTAGAGGGACTTAAGTAACTTGCAAAAGTTTTAGACAATTCATGTGTAGAATCTAGATTCCAACTGTGGTTATTTGGCTCCAGCCCATGCTCTTAACAACTGTCCTATACTGTACATTTTATAGAAGGAACTGCAGGTTTCAATATTCTCAAGCAAAAGATTATGAGGCAAAACAAAAAGAAATAAAACTTCCTGGCCAAAATTTTACTTTTGACAAAACTTCAAAAATCAGTGTCTTTAGGGGGTTTCCCTGGTGGCGCAGTGGTTAAGAATCCACCTGCCAAAGCAGGGGACACGGGTTTGAGCCCTGGTCCGGGAAGATCCCACATGCTGCGGAGCAACTAAGCCCGTGTGCCACAACTACTGAGCCTGCATGCTGCAACTACTGAAGCCCGCGTGCCTAGAGCCCATGCTCTGCAACAAGAGAAGCCACCGCAATAAGAAGCCTGCGCATTGCAGCGAAGAGTAGCCCCCGCTCACCACAACTAGAGAAAGCCCACACGCAGCAATGAAGACCCAACACAGCCTAAATAAATAAATAATAAAATAAAATAAAAACAATGTCTTCAGAATACAGATATTCTACTTCCATCGTGGTTTTAATGTGTCTTGCTTAACAGACATCTCAGTCTCTTTGTGAGCCTCTCACTGTGTGATCCTAAGGGTCAGAAAGCCCCCTTAAATTTATCTGATAACCTTGACAACTGAAACAGATAAATGTTTTTATTGTGACAAATCTAAAAACCTCTTAAGTTCTCTTACAAAACCCTCTGCACTGTACCTCATTTGGGTACCAAATGTGTTTGAGTTGTAACTGACATTTTTCCAGTTTTCGAGATTTACATTATTTGCCTGCTTGAAGGACAAAATAAGTAAGGAGAGTAATGGATTTTAAAACACAGACTAAAATAACTATCTATGGGTCCAAACAATATAAATAAATAATTGAATTAATGAATAAATGTGGGAGAAGGGATAGCTCTTCTTTACAGTAGAATTCCCAAATCACCATTAGGCAAACAGCACAGGCCTAATACCTGTAGGCAAGAATCATCAATAGATGGTGAATTGGTGGGTTAAAGTATAAGAAACAGTATATCTGTATGGTCTCAGAGTATTTCTCGACGAGACATAACAAGGAGAAAAATAAGTAACTTCAGAATGGAAAACCCCAGCAGATACTGCCTTAACGAAGTCATCGATGTTAGCACCAGTAATGAGACATAGCTACATTATGTACCTCCTAATATGATGCACTGAGCAGGGCATCAATTACTTTTGGGTATTTTAGCCAAAACAACCAAAACAAAAACATAACTTTAATCATGAGAAAACATCAGACTAACCAAAACTGAGGGACATTCCACAAAATAACTGGCCTGTACTCTTCAACGGTGTCAAGGTCATGAAAAAACAAAGGAAATCTGACGAACTCTCACAAACTGGAGAATACTAAGAAAACATGGCAAGTAAATGTAATCTGAGAGCCCAGATTGAATCCTGGGACCAGGAAAAGAACACTAGTGGGTAATTCCTATATTGTCTCTTAATTAAGAGTGTTGAATCAATGCTAATTTCATTGTTTCAACAATCATACTATGTAAAACATTTTATGTACACCGAAATTATTTCAAAATGAAAAGATAATACAGATAATATTATTTTAAAAGATAATATTGTACAAAGATAATAATCATATAATTGGCTGTTTATATTCAGGTGGATAATATTTGGCATTTGCTAGAGAATTCTTTCCCTCCTATGAACCTATAAACTATCATTTCTTCACTAACTTATTTTGTTTGTCTTGAAACACACATACATTCACACAATTATAGTTTTCCTTATAGATCTCTTCTGAAAGAAATTTTATTAAACTTTATTCAATAAATATCACTACTACTCACCACACATCATGACTATACAGAGTTGCCTAAGTGAGAAGCAGTTCGACTTAAAACTTCATTTACAGGGCTTCCCTGGTGGCGCGGTGGTTGCGCGTCCGCCTGCCGATGCAGGGGATGAGGGTTCGTGCCCTGGTCCGGGAAGATCCCATATGCCGTGGAGTGGCTGGGCCCGTGGGCCATGGCCGCTGAGCCTGCGCATCCAGAGCCTGTGCTCCGTGCTCCGCAACGGGAGAGGCCACAACAGTGAGAGGCCCACGTACAGCAAAAAAAACCCAAAAAACAAAAACTTCATTTACAGATGCTATAACACAGTAGTTTACAACTGGGAAAAATTTTGCCCTCGAGCAGATATTTGTCAATTCTGGGGAATTTTGTTATGATCAGGGGTGAGTACTACTGGCACCTTTGGATTCTATTAAAACTTCTACAATTCACAGGACAGCCCCACAACAAAATACTATCATATCCAAAATGTCAATCGTGCCAGGGTTGAGAAACTCTGCTCTAGCCTGTGATTATTTAACTCTCTGAGGTCCCCATGTGGCCCCCAAATTGATTACATGTTTCATATGTCATGTATCATATGTCATGCTATCTCAAATATAGGTACCAAATTTAATGAAAAACAGTACAGCTATATCTGTGTGGTGTAAAAACAGAAAATAAGCATAAATTTAGTTGAATTTCTATCAAAAAAGGATGCAGTATAACTTAGCATGCACAGATGTTTCATTTTCATCCCTTTTTCTTTGCTTTTCCAAGCAGATTCTTTGCATTTCAGTGAATACAGTGTTATAAACCAACATCATAAAAGCTGCCTTAGGAGCATTAGAGGACAGAAATTCTTGTCACAACTTCGCTCTCTCCATTTCAGTGACTCTAGGGTTTTTGCTTACTGACTAGCAAAAGTCAGTCTCTTTCAAGAGTTTTTGATTCTTCTATTTTTTCATAAGTTTAGATGCACCCTCCTCCAATGCAATTCCAAGCGATTCTTTAAAATTGGTCCTCTCAGAAGGTTGTAAAGCACAGTCACTGTGATTATAATTTTGCGATTCAGGCTGCCTGGGTTCATATTTTGTCCCCTACTATGCATTAGCTATATGTGAGGGCAAATTAACTTTCATACTATATTTTTCTCATATGTAAAACTGAAACAGTAATTCCACCTCCTAAGGTTGTTGTGAAGATTAACTATAAATCACATAGAGTACAACTTGGTACATTAAAAGCTCTGTGTAAGTTACTGTTTTATTATTATTACTAGTTCTATTACTATTATTTCTTTTACTATTCAGAAGGGGGCTACTCTTTCCTCTAAGGTAGTTAGGATTGAACTCAATGTATAATGACTCGCTTAAAGCTTTTTTCATCCACAATGTCCTTCTGGAGCCCACCCAAGCAAACATGTAGAACTGGTATGTTTTCCCTCAGGCTATCAGGGTCCATCCATACCTCTTCTTTGTGGAGATTTTCTTTTTCCACAAGAATTTTTAATCAGTTTGCCTTAATTCTCTCCAGGCTCCTGAGGTTCAGATTACCTGAAGACTTGTTCTGGACTTCCCAAGGCCTTTTCCACAGATGGATGCACTTAATCACTAACATTAAAGAGTGCCATTTTGATGGTTATAGCCAAAACGTACCATAAGCATGGGAATATTTTGGACTTGCATACATAATTTCATGTATTTATAAGATGATTTTAAATTCATAGCTGCATAAAATTTGAGCCACAAAAGATGTTTAAAGATTTAGTCCCTTATTATTTTGTATTTGTTTCAAAGCTGGCCATCTGGGATCTTCGTTCTGCCTAGAAATAACCTCCATTTACCCATTTCTAAACTGAGACATTTGTTAAAACCTTTACTTGGGGAACCTGAGTTGGTAAAATGTGATCTTGTTCTAAATGCTATAATTAAAATGCAATTATTCTTGTCTAAAATATGATATATTAACTAAATGCATGCACTTTTGTTCTCTATATTACATCCAGAATGAAATCAAAACCCTCTTTTTACAGCCAAGTCCCTTTATATTTTTATAACTCTAAATACATTATTTCCTTTGCATTTTGACTTTTTTTGTTACATAAATTGATAGACTCTAAGGACTATCATTTCCATTAGTAGTTTGGAGAAATGTATAATTGGAAATATGTTCTTAAGTTAGGCACAGATTTTAAAAGTTCATTCTAACTGAAGTTTTTCTTTTCTTTCATATTTTTGCTTCTAGGTCTCACTGTGCACACCAGAGAATAAAGCAGAAAGACATAGTGTAGTACGTTTGAAACCAATACCACAATTACTACCACTTTTACAGGACAGAAGTGAAGGAGATAATCTGTTCAATAATACCTGTCAAAAGAACCTTAACAACATCCTTTAAGTGTTGTTAACAAATGTATTATGCAAAATACTTGAGAAATTATGAATTATTTAATATGATACACAAATAGATATTATCTTAGTTTAGGCTGCTATAACAAAGCACCATAGCCTGGATGGCTTATAAACAACAGAAATTTACTTCTCACAGTTCTGGAGGCTGGAAGTTGGAGATAAGGGCTCCAGCACCATGCAGGTTCTGGTGAGAGCCCACTTCCAGGTGCAAACTTCTCTTTCTGTGCTTACATGGCAGAGAGAGGATGAGCTAGCTCTCAGGCCTCTTCTTATAAGGTACCAATACCTTTCATTTGAGCTCCAGTTTTATTACCTAATTACTTCCCAACAGCCCCACTATCAAACCCATCACATTGGTATTAAGGTTTCAACATAAAAATTTGGGGAAGCATAAGCATTCAGCCCATTGCAAACATATTATGCAAAGTATCATGATAAGGCAGTTTCCTTTACCATGAACTTAGGTGCTGGAGCAGGAAAAAGTCCATCAGAATTTCATTAAGCAAAAGCAGGTTATTTGGAGATTTAATATTTTTATACAGTGCAAAGATCAGGAACAGATAGGTTATCACTAAAAGTACAATTTTGTTGTAACTGGTATAACATTCTTCAATATTTTAACTCCTGTTTGAGCAATCTGTGTAGACTACGTAGACTTTCTTTATGAAATTTTCTTTAAAAGTTTTAAGTAATAAAGAAATAAAACGAAGTCATCTATCTAGTTCAATTCTGTAGCATACTCTTTAGAATCCTTATGTAGCCATATGCTTTTTCTGTAGGGACAATAAGCTCTCTGATAGTAGTAAGGAGCCTGTGCTACATTTACATAATACATAGCTGCCCTATGCACGTCACTTACTGGTCTAGGTGTATGTTCTCATTTGGTGTACTCAGGTACAATGATTAGGTCACACATATAAACATTATTTCACTTTTCTTTTATACCTAATAGTTTGTACCTCCTAATCCCCTACCCCATCTCACTTTTAAAATAATCATATTTTAAATATACATTGAGTTCTTAACTATGTGCCAGACACCGCTCTGGGGATTTTATAAGATTAAATTAATTCTCAGAACAATCCTAAAATTTAGGTATTCCTTTTATTCCATTTTAGCACAGAGGGGTTAAGTCAATTGCCAATAGTTAGTAACTAGCAAAACCAAGAACTAAACCCAAGAATACGGCCCTGGAGTTCTCACTTTTACCACTACAAAACGGGCTCCTTCCCAGGAACTGGGTAATGCTATCAGAGACAACATTCTCCACAGCAACACCCAGCAACCTATGCCCTGAGGCAAAGGCTACTTGAGCACTTAGCATTGAGGAGATGCTAGAATTATTCTTCAACGCATTCCCCTTATTGAGCTTGTCAGAGGGGAGAATTTAAAGAAGCCAGTTAATCAACATCTCTGCCTTATTTTATACAAAGCAGAACGCTCCATCAATATAACTATCTAATAAAGTAAAAAAGAATACCAGTGAGCGACTGTGACTTACAAAAGAAAAAGGGAAAGGAATATGTTGAAATTTTTTTAAAAACCCAGCTACAATAGAGCCAACAGTTTGAATATAGACACAAAATCCATACAATGCTATGAGGAAATCTTCTCCAATGCCCCTTTCCAAAGTGAGAGCCAGAAAATGGATACCAGCGAAGCCTCTGAGGGGGCAGATCCTAAGGCAGCTAGTGTTGCTGAATGAGGAAATTATTCCAGTGGCAAGAAAGTTAATCAGCAAACAAATGCCAGTGAGTTTTGTTATTCTTTTTGTGCATGATATGTTACAGCCGGTGGACTAAGTCCACTTTGACTAAAGTGCTACTTAATATTTTTTAAAAATCAAACACTTAGACTTTTTTATTTATACTTTGTATTTTTAATTAGAACATGTGTTCCTATATAAGTACTTCATCCTATTCCCTATAAAGGCTAAATTTTAAAAGATTATAAGGGCATTTGAAAAGAATTCACTATCCCCGATAGAGACTAGAGACTTTTTGAAATACTCACAGAAATATGTTCAGACTTTTCGGCAATTTGTTTTATTATTCAAATTCCAATTTTAATAAAAATTTTTGCAGGCGAGACATGGCTCTGTTATTAAGATAAGTTTTATCAATTCTCAAATATTAGAATAAATAATTTGTTAAAATATTATAAATATATGCATATATATATACTTAATCACAGATTAAAGAGTTTTAAGTAAAAAGGAAAAGATAAAAAAGGAAAAAATATAAATAAAGGAATAAACTGTGCTGAAGCAATTGTGGGTTCAGCGAAAAACACATATATAATAAATAACAATTATAATGTGCAAGCTATAAATACAATCCATGAGTCAAAAAAGTTTATTTGATAGTAAGCATCAAACAATAAAAAGTAATCTGGAAAGAGGAAAAATATAAAATCAAGTGTGAAATAAGATATTTCCTATTGGAATCCTACTGGATTCCCCGGGAAACACTTAGGGACAAAACCAAAACACTAAAGCTAAATTTTATGAAATAGAAATTATATCCACAGCACAAAACTGCAATGTACAGGAAAATATCATTCTAACTTTCTTAAAATTACTAGTGCTCAATTTGGTAAGAGCATGCTTAGAAGAAGTTACTTTGATCCCCCTGGTAAGTATATTATTCGTCATTAGATGAGAGTGCTTGAAACAGAATCAAGGCATTATTTACATCCCAACAAGCAGGCAAATCAAAAGATACAAATTAAAAAGAGGTTTTTTTCCAAAGAGAAGGGATAAATAAAGGAGTAAAATAATTACAGGACAACAAAAATATTAACATAATTAATATATGAAGACATTCATCAAAACAGCTCTGTACAGCACACATTATTGAATATCTATTCTATTTTTAAAAAGGCCTATTCCACGTATAGAAAATTACATACACACACACACACACACACACACACACACACACACACACACACAGTGATCCTGCCCTCAATGAGGTAACAATCTAATTCCCACACACACACACACACACACACACACACTGATCCTGCCCTCAATGAGGTAACAATCTAATTCCATAACAGTTTAGAACATTTCTACATTTAGAAGAAGAAAATTTTCAAATTCACTTAAATGGCTACTTTATGGAAGACTGGTACATTCAAATTTAGAGTTGCTGTCTGTATGCAATGAAGAGCTTCTAAAATGAAAAATAATATATATATAATATTTTATATATATTTATTTATATAATATTTATACATAATATTTTACATATATATAAAACTACATATAATGTTTTCCCCTTGTCATTCTTTTCTATTACTTCCTATTACTCTGAATATAGAAGTGACATTCAAATGCAAAATAGTATTTCTCCTACCTTTAAATTTATGTGAATCTTCAAATATTAATTTTTATTCTGGCCTCATGAAGGTGAATAAAACATTCAGCAATTCTTTCTAATATGATTCCCACTCAAATGGCATATTCATTCTGTCTGCAAGTCAGTCAACACTGGTGCATCAATATCGAACTCCATCAAAACCAACACATCTAAAACTTATCTCACCCTCATTCTTACCTCTTTGACTACCTTTCTAATTAATCCATATGTTAAAGCTGAGTAGTTCCTGAAGCTCAAATTCTAATATGCCTGCCTGAATCAAAATGTATGCTCTTTCTACTATAAGACAAAGAATTCTCTCTACCATTTATCACTTAGAACATTTTCATTTTGTTAATTTGCTATTATCTCTCCAGAATTTGATATTTTCTACACACACACACACACACATATATATATTCCAAATATATACACTGAATATGTATAGATGTACACATATATATCCTGTCACTGTCTGGAAATTACACAATTTCATGATATTTGGGGGAATAATACAAAGAATTAAGAAGAATTCTAATATCCATAGCTCTGTAGTTTATGTTTATGACATTATCAAATATTAAAACCACCTTATGTTTTAAAGTTTCTGAGTTATAAGTTATAAAATAAGAGAGACATAAGAATACCTAAGGGTTATTTAATCCAAATTACATGCCATAGTAGAAGTTTATTCTACAGCGTCTCTGGCCCACAATTTTCACCATTCTATTTTCATACTTCCATCATCTTCACTATGCTACTCATCCCGTTGTTACAGTCTTAGTTTTCAGAAAGTTACATCCTCTACTGAAACAAAGCTTACTTTCATCTAATAATGCTAGCTCTTTTTTTGTGAAGATTAAAATCAACTCACTAAACAATTTCAATCACTCTTTCCCATGACAGCTCTTCAAATACTTGAAACAGCTCTCAAACAATCCCTTAGTTACTTTTTGTCAAGGAAAAGACTTCCTTGTGCTCAAACGTTTCTTACATGACATAGCTGTCAGATACACAAAATGGGAAAAACAATTACTGTTAACTTTTTTTGTAATAGAAAGAGGCTTTGTATGTTGTTTTTCATTGTAAATGCAATAAAAATCTGTCCAAAGATAGGCTCACATGTTCAATATAATTGAAATCATTTACAATGTTTTCCCATATATTAGATCCACAATAAGATAATCATATTTAAAAGTTAGACTATGTTTAACCTTTAATTCAATAAATACTGACTTTCTGAAAAATGCCACAGAAGTGAAAATTGCTTGAGGAAAGGAAATAAACACTTCCTACCACTCATGAACTCATAATCTAACACAGAAGGCAGATTATGATGAATGCTAAAGACTATGACGGAGATAGGGTCAGGCTACTTTAGAAACAAAAATGAAGGAAGTGCAAACCAGTCTGGGGCAGTAAGGGAAAGGGATATATCAGGAGACTCTTGAACCATGAATACAAGCTTTTCTTGGTGAAAAAGATGAAATGGAATTTAAGGGCTGTTCAAGTCAAAAGAAATACCACATGTAAAGATATGGAGTATACTTATGGAAGACAGAAAGCAAACGTTGCAATGAACTCCAAGTTTGTATTGCAAAACTAAATAGTAATTTTCATAAGCAGCAAGAAGTAATGCCCAAACAAAAGTCAAGTAATGAACTCTATGCCATAATAAAAATATTTAGAACTTTTTAAGTAACTATGGAAGACACAGAAAGATATGTAGCTGAGGAAAGATACTATCATATTTGTGTTATAAATATTTTTACTCTGAGAGCATCTCACAGGCTAGGTAGACGGTTGGAGGCTATCCATCCTTGAGGCATAAAAAAACAATAACAAAAGCCTTTTGAGATAATTCAAGATAATAGGGGTCATAACTAAGATAGAGGCAATGGAAATAGAAAGAAAGTTACTCAAAAGAGATTTAAAACTGGCAAAATTCTATGAATAACTGATTTGGGAAGATGATGCAGAAAATGATTCCATGTCTTCTCATTTGGTTGGTTATGCCTTTCCTTGGTATGAAATATATAATAGGATGACAAAGTTAAAATGGGAAATGATGCATTATAATTTAGATATTTGGAATTTTCTACACTAATGATAGGAACAAGTATAGTAAAACTCTGGTTCTATGGAGGGGAGCTTAGGACACAGATCTGGACTGGGAATAAATATTTGGGAATCATCAGCATGTAGGCAGGACACAAAGCCATGAGAAAGCATAAGGTTTTTCTCACCAATAACTTGTAGATGAAGAGAAGAAAGCTGAGGATAAAACATAAAAAACAGACATTTTAAAATCAGAGTAAAAGTGAGTAAAAAGTAGAGTAAAAGAGTGAAGAGAATTGCTCAGAGAGTAGAAGAGAAACTAGAAAAGAAAAGTAGGTATCATGGAATCCAAAGGAGATGAGTGTTTCAAAAGGAGCATATAAGCAATAATAATGTCAAGCGTCTCAAAGAAGACAAATACAATTAAAAATTGAATCATCTCTACTGACTAGAGTAAATATTGAAATATTGGTGATTATACTAAAAACAATTTTAGTATAATAATGTGCAGTCAGCTTTCAGGCAATACTGAGAAATGTAGTTAAATAATGTATAATCTACTTTCAATAAGTATGTCTTTAAAATTTATGGACAAATGATAAATGAGAAAGGTTCATCTTCACCAAGGCTCCAGAGATTTGCAAATGGATGAAGATTACATAAACTGAAGACGGAGTCACTTTAAAAGTCAAGTCCAAATTAGACACAATCATAATACCTGCTAAGTGTTTACAAAACATTGATGTGTGTCTCAAATCTGCTTTTCTATAAGTACCTTGAGAAAAATTTTATTAGCTCCTGGTTTCTTACTTGTAACCATAACCTAACCGTAACCATGACTAATTCTGATTTGTTATGACTGTAATTTATTTATGAAACTGATCCAACAATATCTGTTCCATGTTATACAAGATTTTTCTGAGGGTTAAAATAAGATCACAGATGCAAAAGTGTTCGGTTATTTATCTTATAAAGTATAATTCATATGTAAGGTATATATACATACATAAGAGGAAATCAAACAAAATACAGTATGTGTAAAATATTATAGAAAAATCAAACATTTGAGATTTTTTACTTTCAGTAAAAGTTTTTATCATTTATTGAGCCCTTATTAATGGCATTACGCTGAGCACTTTACATGCTTTAATCTCACTTTATCTATACAGCAAACCCATGAGGTAGTTCTATTATGATTCTCTTATTGCATAAGAGGTTTACATGGGTTAAAAATAACTTGTTAAGATTAAATATATCGCAAGTGGCAGATTTGAAATTTAGACCCAAGTATTCTAACACCAGAGCCTCACTGTCTTAGTCTACAAAAATGGAAATCAAGTAGCTACAGATTTAGGAAGTAATTTTTAATTGTGGAACTATATTAGATTTAATTACAGAAAGGAAATAAACCTACAATATATATCTTAACATACAGTTGCATTTATAAAATCTTATAAGTGGATTCAGATAAAACCATTACATATAAAAAAGTATTAGTGTGAAAATATATCAACATTTATGAAGTTTTGCAAATGTTTGATAGAGGCATCAGGTTTCTACCACCAAATAAAAAGCAAAAATTAGTTATAAATTGAGAAATTTGCTTGATAACTCTACCAAAAGAGTAAGTAAAGTAGTTCCAACAAATCTTTACACTTTGCTTCAGTGTTGTAGATAAGTCTCATAACAGACATGTTTACATAACTTTGGAATTAATTTTTATTTCTGCAAAATTGTACCTACTTTGAAATAAACACACATATCTCTAATCAAAATACTCTGTACATCAATGTAAATGTCATAATTGGACCAATAATGATGGCCATTACACATCTTCTCTGTAACGTGTGTAATAAACTAATACTAAGTGCTTTTCAAAGCAGACAGCCATGATTGGCTATTCTATAATTAACCTGGTGTGGGGAGAATTTTCCAGCTTGCTACTTAGGAATTAGCTGAGACCTAAGCCATCACAAAGCAGTACCTTGGCACTTAAATAACTTGACCATTTTCCAGGTCAAAGGGTGATCTACTGATCAGAGAAATAAATGTCTATTGGCCAGAAAGGCCAATAGACTCTCTCAGAGAACCAAAACAATCAGATGGTCAACAACCATTTTAAGCAGATTAGATTGATCACTCAGCAATTTCATCCACTGTTCTGTTTTAAACTTTTGAATAGTCCTTTAAAGTTAAATTGCTTTTCATTAAGGTTGACTTGGTATGCTGTGTTAGCATAGCAAGGTGAAACTTTTTAAATAAAATTTAAATTAAGTCTTAAAAGAACTTTTTTTTGAATAAACAGTTAATTGATTTTAAATGGTTTTCCTTGGGGCTTGAATTATTGCAAAATTGTTTCCATCCTTATGTAGAAAGAAACTTAAATAATGTCACTAAGATATCTGGAAAGTAGAAGCGGAAACATCAATAACAATAGTCTTTTGTAACTGTCTTCACAGCTAATTTTTCTCTTTCTGGATATGAGCTGCCACGTGGTAATCACTCAGCAATCTGTGTTGGTAACTACAACAGGAGACAGAAGCAGAGGGTTCTCCTCTGGAGGCTCTGTTTGATGGAAGATGAGCCACAAGCTTTCTGAAAGGGTTGTGAGTGTTCAAAGAAATCTAATTACATAGTTTATTGTCAAACTTAATTCTTCTTTCTTTTATACTCTCACTGGCCCATTTACATTTTGCATTTACGACTCAAAGAATAAACTGTGAAATATTACAAGAAATCAATCACCAAAAAAGCTGCAAACTCTTGGTACTCTTATTTCTCCTATAATGCATAATCAGATTCAAAAATTTTCACTATAGACTCAATGTAATGTATTTTAAATATTAAAGGGATATTTGTCAAAGTACTGTAATTTGAAACCTGAATCAACATACATAAAGTCAAGAAACAAGTCAGACTTTTAGACAGATATCACACATTGTTAGTGTAACAAAAATATATCCATCTCTGATTTTTAGTTTCTTTGCACCAATTAAGAACATTAAGCAGTAATGATTTGAACAATATAAGGAGATTGATTTTAGGTTGATTAATATTTAAAAGAAGATTTAAAGTTAATTTTTTAAAGTCATTATCAGAATTTTATATGTAATCAAAATTTAACCAAAACTCAAATCTTTTTAATCTTTAAATTTTGAATGCTGAATTTATGATAGGTAGGTAAATGCAATCAATTTCATTTGAAGTATAGGGAAATTGTACAACCAAATACAGTATTTGTTTACATATGAAATTTTTTTAATTACTGTGTACTGTTTATTAGGAGTAGCAAAACTTGGCACCTTGAGTAAGTTAATCAAGTCAAATACCCAATTGCCTTCTCTTATGGTTTTGGGTGCATATCCTAAAAAACAGCTCGATTATAGTAATTACATATTTTTTAAATGGTGAATATTTTGAGAGTGGGATCTGTGTCAATTACTAGGCTACTGTCTCTCAGCTCTAAATCTACCTTTCTATACTTCTGTGACTCCATGGCTGTGTCCCTGCAAATTACATTTCTCTTTTCTCAGCTACATTCTTGATAGGTTCTGCCAGCAGGGGACACTAGAGGAAGTTTGGAAGGTAGATAGAGAGGAGGAGGGATTACTTCCTGTTTTTGTGACTAGTCACCCTAGAAATGACCCTTCACTCTTGTTCAGCCACCAGCTTATTTTGGCACTACCAAAGCTAGCCTCACTGCACCCCGCAGAGGCATCAGCAGCTGCAAAGCAGTCTCCTCTCCTCAGAAGTCTCAGCTCTGGGCTCTGTGGCACCACTTCTTTATGATACCAGCAGAAACTGGGCTGCATCCCCTCCTTAGAAGACTGACTTTCAGCTCCATAGGGCCTCACCTTTCCTTTTGTTCATTCAGCCCCAGTAGTTATAGCTGCTTCTCACTGTTCTTTGTTACCTCAGGTTTCCCATTTTGCTTTTTCAGCTTGCTGAGACTCATGTCCCAGCTCCCTAAAGTAAATTCTCACTGTTGAATAACCTAATGTGCTTTCTGTTTTGCTGACTAGACTGACTGATACACAGCACACACTTATTCTTACTTATATTAACAGTACCTAGAACTATGTTCAGCTTATAGTTATTGCTTAATAGTTATTCAATAAATGTTTATTTTTGTTAAGAAAATCAGTAAAATGGGTAAGAAAAGAACATGAGTGCCAACTAAAAAATAGGTGCTCACTCTTTCTTTCATTTTTTCTCTTTCCTTCCTTCCTTCATTTTTCCTTCCTTTCCCTCTTCCTTCCTTCATTTCTTCCTCCCTTTCTCCCTTCCTTCCTTATTTTCTTCTTCCCTTTCATTATCATACTTAAATCCCTAGAGCAACTGAAAGGTAAATATTATCACCCCCTATTTTACAAGCAAATAAATTGAGTCAGAGAAAATTAAAGTGACTTACGCACATGAGAAATCCACTAAATTTTAGTGAAGATTTGTACAAACCCATTAAATGGTAATGAAGTATTTATACTGTCTGGACCTAAAGTTCAAACACATTTTATTACATCACACATGATGGTATGTTAACCAAATAATAACAAAAATAGCAAAATAGCAAGAGAAATTCCTTCTTCTTCACTCCCTAGAAAATGGCATTTAGTGTTCAAAACATCTTGTAGTTTTACTTTAATCCTTGGGGTTTGGTTATCAATTTTTGGTAAGAATTAATGTGTTTAATATCTATTTCTAACTTATATGATGAGAACTATAAAACACTGATAAAGGAAACTGAAGATGATTCAAAGAAATGGAAAAATAGCCCATGCTCTTGGATTGGAGGAATTAATATTGTTAAAATGGCAGTATTACCCAAAGCAATCTATAGCTTTAATGCAATCCCTATCAAATTACCCATGACATTTTTCACAGAACTAGAACAAATAATCCGAAAATTTATATGGAACCACAAAAGACCCAGAATTGACAAGATAACCCTGCGTAAAAAGAACAAAGCTGGAGGCATAACCTTCCCAGGCTTCAGACAATATACAGAACAGTATGAAAGTTCCTCAAAAATAGAGTTACTATATCATCCAACAATCTTGCTCCTCAGCATATATCCAGAAAAGACAAAATCTCTAATTCAAAAAGATACATGCACCCCAATGTTCAGAGCAGCACTATTTACAATAGCCATGGAAGCAACCTAAGTGTCCGTTGACAGATGAATGGATAAAGAAGATATGGTACATATATACAGTACAGCCCAACCATAAAAAAGAATGAAATGATGTCATTTGTAGCAATAAGAATGGACCTAGATTATCATACTAAGTGAACTATGTGAGACAAAGATAAGTATCATATGAAACCACTTATTTGTGGAATCTAAAAAAATGATACAAATAAACTTATTTACAAAACAGAAACAGACTCAGACATAGAAAATCTTACGGTTATCAAAGAGGAAATGTGGGAGGGAGGGATAAATTAAGAGGTTAGGATTAACATATACACACTACTATACATAAAACAGATAAACAACAAGATCCCACTGTATAACACAGGGAACTAGATTCCTTATCTTGTAATAGCCTGTAATGGAAAAGAATCTGAAAAAGAATATATATATATATATATATATATATAAACATACATATATATGTGTATATATATATATATATATATAAAAAACTGAATCACTTTGCCTTACACCTGAAACGAACACATTTTATATCAACTATACTTTGATAAAAAAAATAAATTGTGCAGTTACAATTTCCCAAAAAAAAAAAACAATATCTACTTCTAATTTAAAAATTAGAAAGCTAAACATCCAAATATAATTTTTTCCTTCACTACCCTACAAGTGTTATTTCAAGGTTGCCTGTGAGAAGTCAAAGGCAAGCCCAATTTTGCTCTTCTTTAATATAATATTACTTCTAATTTTTTGGATTATTGTGGAGTCTTTTTCCTTATCTGTAGAGTTGGAAAACCCCACTGAGAATTTTGTTTGTTTGCTTGGTTTTTTGTTTTTAGTATGGATTTGTACACTATGGTTTCCGGAAACATAACTACTCAGGCTCTACATTTTCTTGCTATGTCATTTTTTTTAATCAGTAATGCTTTCTTCTGTTATTTTTTAATTATCATTTTTTCTCTATTTGGTTCTAGTCTGTTCTCCAGGATTGTCATCTTTTCTCTCATTGTGAACATTACTTTATCCTTCTCATCTATGTTCTTAGACTATTTTTCTAATATATCTCCTACTACTGTAATTTGATTTTCTATGCCATTCGAACTTCTACCTAATGCTGTCATTGTGATTTTTAATCCATACATCACTGTTTTGCTCTACTTGAAATTTTTTGACCTCAAAATATTTCATATTCATGATATATATTTTAGCCTCACTTACGCAACATCTTCTTGAAATCTGCTGAGAACACAAGTCTAATATATTCTTTATTAAAAAAGAAATTCAGTTCAAATGGATACTTTTTCAATTTCCTAAAGTGGTTCTTTCTAAGCCCCAAGATATTTTCTGAGATTTTATGATTTTTTTCCTTCTGTTTGCACCTCCTTAAAAGAGTTGTATTGACTCACCCTAATTTCCCGTATGTCTTTGATCCATGTCGTACTGAAGCTGGGTTCTGTAAGAGTTTATTGACTCAGGTCGCCTCCTGAGTTTTTATCAGTAGGATCTTTGAGTTGTAAGAATACCTTACCTATTCATAGAGTTGTTCTGGTTTTATTGTTGTTGTTTATTTTTAATGCAACTGTTAGGCAGGGGGTGGGAGTAGGGTTTAGGAAGAAAAACAGAATATTTATTCAAGGTAAGGGATTTCATCTCTGTGACACAGACATGGAACAAACATCAACTGAAAAACACCCACCTTCCATTCCTAGATTACAGAATCAGGGCATATTTGGCAGTTGGAGGAAAAGGTATATTACTGGAAAGTATTATCCCTCCCGAAAGTGATGACATTATTGGATTACATATGACACTTTAGAAGTTGGTTTTCGCATGTTTACTTTTGCTTTAAACTTCAATCTGGGAATGAGGTTTTGCTCTCCCCTACCCAATGTTTTGTGGTTGGGGTAGGGGTGAGGGAACCAGTGTCAGAGAGAAGAAATGGGTATTGGTATAACCAAGAATGAACTTCAAGAGGAGTACAGAATTAAACTGAACAAATGATAGATGCTACAAACAAAACTGAGCAATGTCAAATTCATTTCAAGGCTGCCAAACACTAGAAAGTCAGGGAGAGGTTGCTACAACTGAAAGTGGCCAAGTGAGGTACATCAAGTTTGGAAGCCAGCAATTAAGATGCAGGCTTATGAGAATATTGTGAGGAAGTTGGATATAACTCATCAAAAAGGTAGGAGAATGACTCAAGTGACTCAAAAAAGGGTGTATATATATATATATATATATATATATATATATGACAGATATCACACATTGTTAGTGTAACAAAAATATATCCATCTCTGATTTTTAGTTTCTTTGCACCAATTAAGAACATTAAGCAGTAATGATTTGAACAATATAAGGAGATTGATTTTAGGTTGATTAATATTTAAAAGAAGATTTAAAGTTAATTTTTTAAAGTCATTATCAGAATTTTATATGTAATCAAAATTTAACCAAAACTCAAATCTTTTTAATCTTTAAATTTTGAATGCTGAATTTATGATAGGTAGGTAAATGCAATCAATTTCATTTGAAGTATAGGGAAATTGTACAACCAAATACAGTATTTGTTTACATATGAAATTTTTTTAATTACTGTGTACTGTTTATTAGGAGTAGCAAAACTTGGCACCTTGAGTAAGTTAATCAAGTCAAATACCCAATTGCCTTCTCTTATGGTTTTGGGTGCATATCCTAAAAAACAGCTCGATTATAGTAATTACATATTTTTTAAATGGTGAATATTTTGAGAGTGGGATCTGTGTCAATTACTAGGCTACTGTCTCTCAGCTCTAAATCTACCTTTCTATACTTCTGTGACTCCATGGCTGTGTCCCTGCAAATTACATTTCTCTTTTCTCAGCTACATTCTTGATAGGTTCTGCCAGCAGGGGACACTAGAGGAAGTTTGGAAGGTAGATAGAGAGGAGGAGGGATTACTTCCTGTTTTTGTGACTAGTCACCCTAGAAATGACCCTTCACTCTTGTTCAGCCACCAGCTTATTTTGGCACTACCAAAGCTAGCCTCACTGCACCCCGCAGAGGCATCAGCAGCTGCAAAGCAGTCTCCTCTCCTCAGAAGTCTCAGCTCTGGGCTCTGTGGCACCACTTCTTTATGATACCAGCAGAAACTGGGCTGCATCCCCTCCTTAGAAGACTGACTTTCAGCTCCATAGGGCCTCACCTTTCCTTTTGTTCATTCAGCCCCAGTAGTTATAGCTGCTTCTCACTGTTCTTTGTTACCTCAGGTTTCCCATTTTGCTTTTTCAGCTTGCTGAGACTCATGTCCCAGCTCCCTAAAGTAAATTCTCACTGTTGAATAACCTAATGTGCTTTCTGTTTTGCTGACTAGACTGACTGATACACAGCACACACTTATTCTTACTTATATTAACAGTACCTAGAACTATGTTCAGCTTATAGTTATTGCTTAATAGTTATTCAATAAATGTTTATTTTTGTTAAGAAAATCAGTAAAATGGGTAAGAAAAGAACATGAGTGCCAACTAAAAAATAGGTGCTCACTCTTTCTTTCATTTTTTCTCTTTCCTTCCTTCCTTCATTTTTCCTTCCTTTCCCTCTTCCTTCCTTCATTTCTTCCTCCCTTTCTCCCTTCCTTCCTTATTTTCTTCTTCCCTTTCATTATCATACTTAAATCCCTAGAGCAACTGAAAGGTAAATATTATCACCCCCTATTTTACAAGCAAATAAATTGAGTCAGAGAAAATTAAAGTGACTTACGCACATGAGAAATCCACTAAATTTTAGTGAAGATTTGTACAAACCCATTAAATGGTAATGAAGTATTTATACTGTCTGGACCTAAAGTTCAAACACATTTTATTACATCACACATGATGGTATGTTAACCAAATAATAACAAAAATAGCAAAATAGCAAGAGAAATTCCTTCTTCTTCACTCCCTAGAAAATGGCATTTAGTGTTCAAAACATCTTGTAGTTTTACTTTAATCCTTGGGGTTTGGTTATCAATTTTTGGTAAGAATTAATGTGTTTAATATCTATTTCTAACTTATATGATGAGAACTATAAAACACTGATAAAGGAAACTGAAGATGATTCAAAGAAATGGAAAAATAGCCCATGCTCTTGGATTGGAGGAATTAATATTGTTAAAATGGCAGTATTACCCAAAGCAATCTATAGCTTTAATGCAATCCCTATCAAATTACCCATGACATTTTTCACAGAACTAGAACAAATAATCCGAAAATTTATATGGAACCACAAAAGACCCAGAATTGACAAGATAACCCTGCGTAAAAAGAACAAAGCTGGAGGCATAACCTTCCCAGGCTTCAGACAATATACAGAACAGTATGAAAGTTCCTCAAAAATAGAGTTACTATATCATCCAACAATCTTGCTCCTCAGCATATATCCAGAAAAGACAAAATCTCTAATTCAAAAAGATACATGCACCCCAATGTTCAGAGCAGCACTATTTACAATAGCCATGGAAGCAACCTAAGTGTCCGTTGACAGATGAATGGATAAAGAAGATATGGTACATATATACAGTACAGCCCAACCATAAAAAAGAATGAAATGATGTCATTTGTAGCAATAAGAATGGACCTAGATTATCATACTAAGTGAACTATGTGAGACAAAGATAAGTATCATATGAAACCACTTATTTGTGGAATCTAAAAAAATGATACAAATAAACTTATTTACAAAACAGAAACAGACTCAGACATAGAAAATCTTACGGTTATCAAAGAGGAAATGTGGGAGAGAGGGATAAATTAAGAGGTTAGCATTAACATATACACAC